>NW_020664384.1:2019865-2087018 GCF_002925995.2 Terrapene triunguis
ATATATATATATATATATATATATATATATATATATATATATATATAATGCCTGTAATTGTTGCCTTCAAAAGTTAATAATCTGGAAGAATAAACTAAGATTTAGTGGATATGTAGAAATTAGCAATAATTAAAACTTGCTGCAAGGACTCATGCCGGTTCCGGTTCCCAATTCTAATCAAAAGTCAGGAAGATGTTTCTAAGCATACAATGTATAAAGCCTTACCCTACTGACTGTAAAATTCTTTGATCTTGATAGTTTCTAATTTGAGCAGTATCCAGAATATAAAGCGCTGGATGGACATGTCAGTGACAAAAGACACTATTGAAGTTGTTCCCATCTCCTTCCTTTTATTTCCAGGATTAACTTAAGGCAAATCTTTTCCAGCTGCTGCTATTATAACTTTGTTTATGGCATATGTCTCTCCTGCACTATCCCAACAAAAGAGCAGTTGACTTATCATTTTGGGTTTTTTGTTTGCTTTTATTTTTTTTGCACATGCCCAGTTGAGCCAGTTGATGCCCGCCCAGCTGCAGACAGAGGACTGACCACAAGACCAGGTATATAACTTGCATGGCTTTTATCTAACCTATGTTTTTCCCAGCATGTCTGTGACCTGCTTGAGCTGAAATGATCCTTTTCTTTGTTATTACCCCCCTGTTAAACTGTAGTGTCATGTCATGAACCAGTATAGATGGGGAGTTGCAGACAGAATTTTAAAAGGGGCTCTCACAAATCTTCCCCCGAAGCCTCTGAGTACTCTCTCTATATCAGTATGTGCTTGCAAAAAGGACGGGAGAAGACTGGAGGAACTGTCCATTTTTTCTTCCCATGTAGCAAAAGTAGTTTTTGTTTTTTATAAACAAGAGGGAAGCAGCACCGCTGCACATATAGAGAACCCTTACTTTGGAAGTATGTGTATACTTTGTTCCTGAAAAATAGATGGTGTTTTGTAAATTGAAAATAATAGTGCAGAGTTCAGCTTCCACAGTTTGGAAATTGATGGGGCCATTAAAACTTTTTAGGCGGTTCAGGGACAGGACTTATTTTTTTAAATACCAGCCCCTTGATGCAATTTCCAAAGGCAAAGTTGCTCTTCAGAAGTATTTTTACAAGCTCAGGAAGAAGTCCTTTCTAGTAGTAGTCTCTCTCCAGGTCTGACTCCATTGAAGGCAGAGCAATCGCTCCAACCTTCCCTTCATGGCGGAATGTAGATTTCCCTCCAGCACATCAGTGATATTAGATCAGTCAGTTCTTGGATCAGAATTTCAGCACTGCAACATCACATATTTTTAAAAACAAGTGTAACATCCGCATAGCACCTAAGTGTTTTTGTCTTCTGGGATATAGATCTTCCTAAAGAGGGGTAGAAATATCATACTGTATGCATCATTTTGCATATGAATATTTTATTTCCATTCTCCCTCACCCACAAAATATACTTTAATCCTAACCTTGTAACCTGTCTGCTTTACAAGGAGTTTTCTTCTCATAGTTTTTTTTTTTCCTGCATAATGTCCTATTCACTCATTTATGCTTGTTATCTTGTTGACTGGCATTTTCATATGCATAACCAAAAGCCTGCTGCTAAGAGACCCATGTTCGTTGTTAAATATTTTTCATAAATGAGGGGTAGAAAGTCTGGTGGGTACTGACATGAGAAGATATACTCTTGCTCCTGTTTGCCACATTCAGGCTTCATCTCATTAAGTGCTAGCTATCATTAAACCCTTGATAATGGGGTTCTTACTTTCTTCTTGTACATTCCTTTGGCTGGCAGTGGTATTGTACCAAGAGTACTGGTGCCAGTGTAGTTAATGATCTATCCAAGGTTGTATGTTAGATTTCTGAGAGGGGCTGTGATACTTTGAAAGGTGATTTTTTTTTATAGCTTCAAATTTCCAAAAGTGAGAGAGGGCAGTTTTACTGCTCATAAGTTACACTGAGTATTTCTTTAACTCTTCGCTGCTTGAGTTTTAGGTGATGTTCACTTAAGTGCAAATGGGGCATTCTGCAATAGCCTCTTCAACACTTACGCCTTTAACATGGAGTTTGAGTGCTGGGGAGGTCCTATTGTAGTCACTTACCCTTTGCCTCAGTTCCCTGCTCTCTTATAGTCCCCTAGAGTGAATGTTACCCTTGTGAATATCCCCATCCCATGTAAGTGCAAACTGACAATCTAATCAATAAATAAGCACAATTACTCTAAATCTAATGCTGGAACTAATGTTTGTGCCTGCACCCTGAGTTTGTAGGAATAAACCAACGTCTTTGGTTCAGATAGAAGAAGATGGGGAAAGTGGCTACCTTGTATTAATTTTTGCACTGACTGAAAATAGCACATCCCTGGAAAAGCTTCTTAAACATCTACGCTTCCAGATATTTTTTGTCTTCAGAAAAACCTAATGGATTTTTAGCCTATTAACTTTTTTAAAACATTAGCAGATTCCATTAAATAAAACTGTCAAGTTTCTGTGGGTAAGTGCTCAAGTCAGGAAATGACCAAGTTAATAGGGTGGTCTAGTAGGTAGAGTATTGACTTGGACTCAGGAGACCTGACATCACTTCACAGTTCATCAACAAGTTTCCTATATGATCTTGGGTGAGTCACTTAATTTACCCTTTGCCTCACTTCCCTGTCTGTAAAACAGCAGTAATGCTTTCCTACCTCATATGGGTGCTGTAATTAAAAAAAAAACAAAACCATTTTAGGCTACAAGGAAAAGCTTTCTACAAGTAATTACTGAAAATGGAGGATTATGATGGAAACGTTTATGCATCCTTAGCTAGATAGGACTTACTCTCTGCTTCTAGTACAGTATATGACTTCACAGCATTCCAAGATGCCTTGTACAACATATCATTATATACTATATACATAAGAGACAAATAGTATCCTTCACCACCCTGTCTCTGCACAACAAGTAAGAGAGAACGCTTACTCAGAGGTCTCTGTGCTGACTTACATGAGGAAGTCTTGAGGGCATTGCTAATGCCCATCTTATGTTAGGATGAACCAAACAATTATTCATTAGGCTCCAACAACCTTATTTGCCAGGTTTTTAGTTAAATAACATTCACTTAGGCTCTGATCTCAGCAACAAAAGGAGTCATCGTAAATGAAGCCACTGCAGATTATCAGTAGAGACACTGAATTCTTAAAAACCTGATCAAGACAGGTCAAATAATGTGTAAACACCATAGTGAGACTTTCGGCCAGTCTGCCCGAAGTGTGAATGTCTAGCAACAAATACCCACCTGATTTTCCGTCACACATTGAAGTTATAATTTAGGTAATTTTAAAATGCTTCTGAAGCATTCAGAGCTATTTACGGGGCATGTACACTAGTCCAAGCAGTGGTAATAGAGTATAGGTTAATATCTTTCTAGAATTCCAACTAAAGTAGATAATTAATCAAACTCAAAGTATTAAATGCAAAAGGAATGCTGTAAACTTAAAAATTACCCTTCTCTCTGAATTTTTAACCACTTATTACAAGTAAAACCTCAATTTATTATAACTGAAAGAAGGAAACAATATTTTACTTTGTATATAGTTGGTTTCACTGAATTTTTTGTATAGAAGGTCAGTTTTCAAGTGTTCTTTTGGCTGTTCTTTCGTACATCAGTAGAGGAGAGAAAAACATTGTGAAATAGGAGGGTGTGTTTTATTAGCAGAGGGACTCAAAGGCAGGTGAAATACCGGACACTACTTTAAACAATTTTTTTTAAATTGTAGCGATTCCAAACTGGTTTCCCTTTAAGGGTCCTCATGTCACCATCTTGACTCTTCAGTTTCTGCAGGGTGAAAATATTGATGTCTGTCATCCATAATCAGGCTTTCCTTGTGGTCTTGGAAACAAATGAACATCTTGACTCAAATATATTGCCATGAGCTAACTTGTCGGACCTGCCCATGGGTCCTCAGAACCTTTTAAAAAAAACAAACAGATGTTTAATGCCTCCACATGTACATTTAAAAAAAATGGCTGATGTATTGCCAAGTAGGAAGTTCTCACAACCACCACCTTTCTTCTGTGCAAACAATAGGATCTTCTTGAGATCACACCTAGATCAGGACCCACCATGAGAAATAATGCTGCCTAGGTACATTCTTAGCCCGGCTGCTCACAGTCTTATCAGCTGTAGCAACAATTTCATATGAGTCTAGTCGCCTAGTAATTATCATTCCCCTGAGCAGTCATGTCAGAAAATGTTAGAGAATGTGAAGAGTTGTCCAGTCCATAGAGTGGTGAGGCTTCTGAGGAAAATGACACCAAGTCTCCAGAGCCTTCACTCAGAAAAATCTATTGCATCATTCACCTATGCAGCTCCACTATTGCTAGCAAGAGCAGAAACAGTCATGTAAAGAGGGCTTGCTCTTGAACCTAGAGTATAACAGTCTCTGTAAACCCCCAACATAGTTTACATTTTTTAAAAAGTGTGGGGGGCGGGTTTTCTCTGAGCGATTGCCTATAGCCAGTGGTGTTGCATGTGACCAACTTTTCCTAATGTAGATGCAGCATCTGCATGACAGACTTTTGAAATGAAGCCTAATGCTTCAGCACACTCTGCTTCCTATGTGTCATTCACAAAAGATGGAACAGAGGTAGAATTGTGCCTAAATACGTTCACTCTTCTCTCTTCCCCCCCCAAAAGGAAGTAAGCTAAGAGAATAAAGAGGTCAGTGGGAAGGTAAAAAAGGTAGGAAGGTATCTAAAACCTCATATGCTGAGCAGTCAGCCTTGAGCTGTATTTTCTTTTCAATTCTAATTTTATAAATAATTAAGTATTCATTGCCTTACAAAAAATTGTTCCATACAATGAGAACTTTATAGAGTATAGCAGGGGTAGGCAACCTATGGCACATGTGCCAAAGGCTGCACGCGAGCTGATTTTCAGTGGCACTCACACTGCCCGGGTCCTGGCCACCGGTCCGGGGGGCTCTGCATTTTAATTTAATTTTAAATGAAGCTTCTTAAACAAGTTAAAAACCTTATTTACTTTACACACAACAATAGTGTAGTTATATATTATAGACTTATAGAAAGAGACCTAGAAATGTTAAAATGTATTACTGGCACGCAAAACCTTAAATCGGAGTGAATAAATGAAGACTCGGCACACCACCTCTGAAAGGTTGCTGACCCCTGGTGTATAGTATAGCCCAGAACAAAATGTATTGCCAAGCTTTGAAAACCCCTCTTATAGAAAGGATTTATAATGAAAAGGGTAACACCTCTTAGCTGATAGCTGCACTGTAAGTGCTGCTTTAACAATATGTTTTCTTTCCAGAGGTCACTTGTGCATTGTTTAATTTCTTACAGCTGAATTCTTAGTGCCTGTGCCCCAGTAAATTTTTATTGATAATAGCACCATGAAAATACACAAATGAGTCCATTACATCTCAGTAACTCCATATTAACTTGGCAGCCCTGGTCTTGGAAAGAGAAGGCAAAATTAGAAAACTAGCCTATTGTTCAATGCTGACAGAATTTCCAATGCTCAGTACAAATAAAAATGCTACCGTCTTTCCCCGAAAGTAAGACATCCCCCGAAAATAAGACCTACTTCCAGTTTTGCCTCTCGCTGTAATATAAGGCATCCCCCCGAAAATAAGACCTCCCCAATAATAAGGCCACCCCGGAATATAAGGCCCCGAAGCTCCAGGAAAAATAAGACCTCCCCTGAAAATAAGACCTAGCGCATCTTTGGGAGCAAAAATTAATATAAGACACTGTCTTATTTTCGGGGAAACAGGGTAGTGATGCCTTTATATTAGGTCAGGTTCTTATTTGTCGGTACCCTTGATAAATCCAGATACCACCATCTGACAATGGGTCTTTATGGGCCATGGTGCACAGATATTATGGCATCACTTCTTCCTACTCTTATTGAAGTAGTAATGAAATTCTTATTGAATGTGAAAACTCTGGTTTTCAAATTACTTGGCCTTTTAGGATTTTCCCAACATAGCTGTCAGGCTGTTGTTTAAATATTTATCTAATCATTTTGTGGGGCTGTGCTCATAAAACCTTTTCTTTTTCCTCCTGTCCCCCTACAGCTGTAGCAAATTCAAGTAATTCCTGTCCTCCTTGCTTCTGTTATATAGCGGGCTTAGATAGTACTAGCCAATATATGCAAAGACTCCCTAAAAGACCATTTATGCTGCAGTATTATTAAAACATCTGTGACATTCTGTAGGAGGTGTGGGCAGACAGTACACAAGTGAATTATTGATGATTTTCGTACCATAAATAATCGTTTTTCTCTTTTAGTGAAATTAATTCAGTTTTTTTAACCAAAGTAAAAAGAAAAGGATACCACAGCAACGACTCACCATGTGGCTCTGTTTTGTTCTTTACTATTTCTTCCTTCTTAAAAAAAAAAAAAAAAAAAGTGAGTTACTTTTACTTGGCCATAAGACTTGTTCTCTGATGAAACCTGGCAAATACATTCTTGGGTTGGGAGCATAGCAATTTTTTTTTTTAATTTAGAAATCTATTTCCTGAAGTTGGCTGAAATTGTGATCATCTATATATTTTCAGACACTTTTTATACTTCTGAATCCAAATATCATTTGCAGTTTTTTTTTTCCAAATAGGAAATTTTCAAATCATTAGTTTATAAATAACACACTAGTTATTTCTATGCATGCACATGGGGTATTTTAAAAAATAATTTCCATGAGGATTTACAATGCATTTGCACGACCACTGCATCGACACATGCCAGAGAGAGACCTGCCAAATTTGATGCATTTGGGGGGTTTGATTTTTTTTTACATTAATTTAAAAGCAAGTTTTAAAATGAAGGATTTTATGTTGAGTTTCAGGGAGATTTTAAAAATCATCTTTGAGCTTGCTCACTATGGTTCTCTCACAGAGAGCCCTGCAGTAATGCATGGAGTAAGAAGAGTTAACAAAACGTAGATCTTAATCAATGCCTAAGGAGTATCTGCAAAATGAATCCCATGCAGTTACACAGCAGTTTTCAGCCAGAGATATCTCATACATCTTTACAGCGGTACATCACCCTCATTTTACAGATGAGGAGAATGAGGCACAGCCCGCTGAAATGCCTTGCCCAAGATCACGCAGCAAATCAGTTGCAGTGGGGGAGTAAGAGCTACAGTCACCTGCCTCCCAGTCACTTGCTCAGAGCACTAGGTCATAGCTCCCTCTCTGCAGATTTTCCCTTGGAAAAATATATAACACACAATCTGTTACAGAGGAGTGTCCGTCAGAGCGCACACAAAAAGAAATAGCTATCATTTCCCAGAGTACGAAAACTCACTGGGGAACGCAGGGTAGGGGACAATGGAAAAAGAGATCAGGATAATAAGAGACAAAAAACAAAAATACATAAATTCTACCGGTCCCAAATATAGAGCCAGTATAAACCGCCCTGTGTTCCCTCCCAGCACCTCCCTAGGCAAATAGTGAGTTTGGATGGTTGAAGTCAGAGGCCAGCTTAAAACAAAAGAGCAAAATAAATGAGCAGAGTGGTTCTTACAAAGTGTCCACCCCAAGGAGGGGGAGATCATCCTTGCATTGCTCTGGTCTGGATTTCAATGTGCAGTTAGGCTGGCGCTTGGTGGTAGGGTTGCCAATTTTGGTAGGCTGTATTCCTGGAGGTTTCATCACACAACATAATCTTTAGGTCCAGGAGACTCCAGGACAATCCTGGAGGGTTGGCAACCCTACTAGGTAGCCTGACTGAGGCTCTTCAGCCTCCTGGATTTCTGCTCTCTGCTGAGATATACTGCTCCATTTCCCAGAAATCCTAAAAGGACACTGTCTTCCCTTGAGTAGGAATGTGGAGAGTCAGAAGGGTCCTTCCTGCTATACTCTAAACACAACCAACCAGAGTAAAATCAAAGCCTTTGGGTATGTCTGTATGTACAGAGCTGCAGCAGCACAGCTGTATCATGTCTGGTGAAGACACACTCTCTTCAGCATTTAAAAAAAAATAAAAAATAAAAAAAACCCACCTCCCTGAACAGCAGAAGCCTCCCGCCACCATAGCGCTATGCGCACAACAGTTTATGCTGGCGTAACTTCGGTCGCTCAGAGGGGTGGTTTATTCACTCCTCTGAGCGACATAAATTATGCCGGCATAAGCTGCAGTGTAGACATAGCCTTTGTCTCTGGTTCTGGTAGTGTTACTAGCCAATTCTATCTCCGCCCTGGACTCTAGACAATCTGGGAAACAGAGTCCTGAACCTCTGTCATCAGTCCCCCTCGACGCTCAGTCTGATGTTTCAGGGGCACCCCATCCAATGGGGCGCACAGGAATGAAGATTGGTGTCTACCCCTGCAAACCAAAACCACCAAGTCCTGTACAGCTGTTTAGCCAGTAGATGAAGCAATTACAAACTATGAAGTAAATGATATACAACTGGGTAGTTACCCAGCGGAATTCAGTCTCTCTCTTTTTAAAGGCCTTACATATTTTCATAAACATATATGCTAATTTTTTTGAGACAGGAACAATCCCCACAGCAGCTGTTTTACTCTCTTGAGTAATTTAATATGAGATTTTAAAATTTCAATTTTTTTTCTTTTAAAATAATAGAGCAAATTATATTTCAAAACACCATAAAGAAATACATTTAAACAAAAATAATTAAGACCACTAAACAGCAAGGTAGTTACATATCACCTAATTTAATAAATCTAAATACTTAAACATGTTTTGCCTTGCTTTTAAGTTTCATGTTTTCAGTTGCACATATAATAAGAAAACATGTTATTCTTATCAAGTATAAAGAAAAACATTTAATGAAAACACAATCATCTGAAATTTCACTCATGGAAGTTTTATTTTTATCTATCTTCTTTCTGGTATCAAAATATTTTCTGTTAAGGGATAATGTTAGATGGGAAATGTTATCAGTTAACAGTAAGATTTTAAAATTAAAATACGTAGAATTGCTGCATAAATTTTCCTTTTAAATTTGTGAACTGGCACTGAAGCTATTTGTCACTAATGTTTTAGTGTATTTCTTTTTGAAATAGGTTTCGTATTGTTTTTTATTTTGTACTTGCTGATGAAAGGACGGCATCTATTTTGTATCAGTTACGGTTGTTTTGTAATGTAACCTATATTTCTTTATGCTCGATAAGAATGTGTTTATTATGTGGACAGTGTAAGGGTAACAATGTCCTTAACTGTTTCTTTTTATATTACATTTGGCAAGACACTTAAATTCTGTTCCGTGACTGCCTCTGGAAAAGGGACATTCCCTGTGCACATTCCCTCTAAGCCAAGTGTGTATTTTGTGGGGCATGCAGGAGAATGTCACTTAACCAGATCCAGGAGTTTCCTTTCACTTTGGAAAATTAGTATTAGTCTGGTTTGGAGCTAGAAAGAAAATATTCTGTCACCTTTTTATTTATTTATTTAACCTCCCTCAGTTTCCTTGACCAAAGCATGATGTGTAGTTTTCAAATTGCAATTCCCTAAACATTTTACTATTCTTGCCCTTAAAAATTGCCTCTTGCAATGAGAAAATGTCAAAATCCACTCTTTTTTAAATTTAATGGTGTAATGTGATCTTGTTAAACAGCAGATACCTTTTTAAAAAATGTTAAGCATTTTAACATCAGTAAGTAGTTAATTTAATAATTCAAACATGCCAGAAAACAATCTAAATGCCTAGAAGAGTGTCCTGCAAGTGAGGATTTTTTTTTTAATGTTGTGTTATAAGAGGGATCAAAATTATCCCTAAAATGGGATCATTTGTATGGTCTAAAGAAGGTAGTTTGGGAGCTTCTGTTCTTCTTGTCTCATAACACAAGGACAAGAGGACATTCAATGAAATTGAAAGGTGGCAAATTCAAAACAGATAAAAATAAATACTTTTCCACTCAACATTAGATCAGACTGTGCAACTATTTGCCACAGGATGTCACTTAAAATATGGTACAAACGCACAGAAAGCAAAGTAAGATGCAATTTTTTCACAGCAGTGGGAGTTAAATAGGAAAAGTTCAGCCTTAATGTCAATTTTCCTTAATGTTGTCATAATGCGTCTCAACCAGGGCGGTCAATGAAGCGGGGGGGCGGCACATCCGGCCGTTGGGCAGCAATTCCGCTGCAGGGCTGCCACCGATCACAATTGCGGCTTTTTTTTTAATTTCCCCCCTCCTGCTTGGGGTGGCAAAAACGCTAGAGCCAGCCCTGGTCTCAACTGTTCCATCCTGTGAGGCACTTCATGAGACCACTACCTTAGTTCCTCACTACTTGATTCTTTGGTGCATGCTGTAGTGGATTGAGAAACACTAACATAGAGGAAGAAGTTTACTGGCTCGTTGTCAGTGGGAATGCAAAATTGGATACACTTCATTGCTTCCCCAGCTCAGTTTTCACATTACATTACACTTCATTTATGTGAGTGACACCATTGCCTTTTGCTGTCATCTTTTGCTAGCTAATTATTTAAGTGGTGGATTTAATAAATTATTTCATTGCGGTTAATGCAGGTTCTGGGTTAACCAATGTTAAAACCGAAGAGATCTCTGAAGTAAAGATGGATGCGGAGTTCCGACATGATTCAGGATATGAAGTGCATCATCAAAAATTGGTGAGTGAACATCTAGAGCTTTAAGTTTGTTTTGAATCGCTGTGGCTAATAACGTCCTTACCTACAGGGACATTATGGCCCACATTTTTTTAATTGCGTGGTTGGAAAAAAAATCTATACATAATTTTCACACACACATGGTCTGATTCTCCTCCCTCTTAGATGGGTATAAATTGGGAGTAATTCCATCGGAGTCAGTGAACTTACACCAGTGTAAGTCTAGTACGAGAGGAAAATGCACACCGCATTTGTGCATCAGTTACCAACCTGTATGGTCATTTATGCCTGTACCATGCACGCTCAATGCCAGCGATCAAAAAAAGTAAGAAAGAAAACATTGAACTGGGAACGTCATTAGACATGAGTAAAAATACTTCTGGAACCCCCCCAGTGTTGTCCCAAGATATTAGAGATACAAGGTGGGCGAAGTAATAGCTTTTACTAGACCAACTTCTATTGGTGAGAGAGATAAGCTTTCAAGTGACACAGCTCTCTTCATCAGGGCTGGGAAAGGTGTCTAAGGCAGTGTTTCTCAACCTTTTTGATACCAGAGACTGGCTTGCTGCCTTCCTAAACAGTGTCAGGGAGATCTCAAGGACTGGATGTTGAGAAACACTGCTCTAAGGGACCCTTCATGGTGAATGGTCCCCTTCGAATGGTTCCTTAAACTGTGTTCTAACCACTGATGCTAAACTATCAATTCAATCTTGTGTTTAGCTGCCACACTCTGGCTATGTCTACACTGCAAGTAAAAACCCATGGCTGCCCAGGCCGGATGACTCTGCCTAAGGGGCTATTTAATTGCGGTGTAGACACTAGAGCTAAGGGGCGATTTATTTGTGGTGTAAACATTTGGGCTCAGGCTGGCGCCTGGGCTCTAGGACCCTGCGAGGTGGGAGAGTCCCAGATCTCGGGCAGCAGCCAGAGCCCGAACATCTACACCACAATTAAGCAGCCCAATGAGCCCAAGACAGCTGACACGGCCAGTCATGGGTATTTAATTACAGTGTAGGCGTACCCTGTAAGTACCTTTTCCAGACCTGAAGAAGAGTTCTGTGCAAGCTCGAAAGTTTGTCTTGTTGGACCAACTCCAGTTGGTGAGAGAAATATATTACCTCACCCACATTGTCTCTGCAACCCCAACTAAGATGCTGTAATAACATGAGGCTTGCAAACAGGTCAGGGAGAGGAAACATGGCAATGAAGGTGGGGAATGAAAACATAAAGCCTCAGGCCCCAGATTTCCTATCCCATCCTGGTTATCTGAGATTTTGTGGCGACCAGAAACTATAATTAAGTAACAAAGAGGTTTTCATGTACAGTTCTGTCAGTACCCAAGCAGAAGCAAAGGCGTTCAGCTAAGTCATAGCAGCACTCTTCGCCAGGGCTGTGCCAAGAACCTTGAAATCCACCCAGGGAGTGGGTTCAGATTGCAGTGCAATCCTGGAACATCAGCCCAATAATACCACTTGAGCTGGACTCAAGACCTTGCCTTGTTCCCTCAGGCACTCAAGGCTAGAGTCAAAGGGTCTTAGGCACTGCAACACTCAGCACCTAGGGGCATTCACACCCCTAAGTTAGGACTGAGGCTCCCCATGTGGCTCATGAAGGGAGTAAGGAACCTGGGAATGGGAGTCACAGAAGTCATCATGCTGAGCTGGGAGTCATCTAGGCTAGCTAATAGGAAATGCTGAGGAAAGGGGTGTGGCCTAGCCTCTTCCTCAAAGGGTGCCTCCCTCCAAACTGGAGTTCAGCAACTGTCTCCACTCCCAGGGTTGGTCATCTAAGCCATTTTTGCAAGAAACTGAGCAGCAGGGAGAGGCAGCAGCGGCGGCGGCCCCCTTGTGAACTTTAGCCCAGTGGTTAGCACAGTCAGCCAGCATATGGTAGACCTGGTTTCCGTTTCCAGGTCTCTTACCTCTCCAGTGCACGCCCCTACCACTGGGCTATGAGACAGTGTAGTGTGGATCTCTTTCAAACTCTCCTATGGGAGCTGTTGCACTGTCTATAAATAATTAAATATTCATTGAGCCAGAGTGAGACTGACTGGCTCTCTAGCCCAGTGATTAGGGCACTGTGACGGGGTGCAGCTCACCACAGCGGCACCTCCTGCTGGCAGTCTTGGGAATTAGCTCTGTGCCCTCTTCTGGTGGTGTCTCACCCGCTGTCACCTCTGTTCCTGGATCCACATCACTCCTAGGACCGCAGCGTCCTCTTCAGTGACACTGCCCTCCGGCTGTGCCACACTATGTTCTCCCCCTTTAGTGGGAAACTGCAGCCGCTTTGTCGTTGCGTCAGGGCCTCAGTCTGCAAATCCCTGCAGCCTGCCAGGAGCTGCCTTTAGCTCCCTGGATCTCTGCCTGCAGCACTGCTCTGCCCAGGGTGCTTGCTGCTCTCTACCTACAAGGCAGCCAGTCCTCCTCCCTTCTCAAGCTCTTGGGAGTGACTGATCCTGCTCTGTTCTGCATCCCTTCTTATATGGGCCAGCCTGGCCCTGATTGGCTGTTCCTATAAGCCCTTCTGTGATTGGCTACCTCCTGTGCAGCCTCCGTCAGGCTGCTTTTAACCCCTTTTCTGCCAGTGTGGGGCAGACGCCCCATCACAGGCATATGTCTGAGAGGTGTGAGACCCAAGTTCAAATCCCTTCTCCATATCAGGCAGAGGAAGAAATTGAATCTGGGTGTCTCACATCCCATGTGAATGCCCTAACCACTATGCTGAAGGTTATAAAGGATCTGCCAGCTCCTCCCCTTCCCTGTCTCACTCACTTTCAGAGAAGGACATTCTCCTCTAGATTTAATTTGCAACTGTAGTTACTTATATCTTTATTTTGTTTGCTGTTTTTGTACAGTTAGCAATAAAATACACTGAGGTAGGTGGGAGAAAGACCCTGCCTTAACAGTGCATTGTGACTCTTGTGAATACAAAGATATCCAAATGAGAGAACACGTCTTCTAACAGGGACAGATCCAAAATCCCTTCAGAAAGATTCCCACTGACTCCTGTAGACTTTTTGATCAGGACCATTAGGAGTAAAATAGTGGAAGATTCTCACAGCAATGTTGCAATACTACAAGCAAATAGTTAAATCTGTCTTCTTGCTTCCTCTTTTGTGAAGGAATAATACATGGTAGAATTTCATATCTTAGAGTTCTAAAATCCTAATAATAAACTTGAAAGGTTTCTTTTTAAAATATATTCTTAAACCTAAGTAGTGCTGAAAAATTAAAATTAATATGGGATTCAAATTTGCATTTGAACTAGGTAATGACTGTGTAAAAAGATACTCAGCTCTTTGATGCTGAGAATTGAGAATTCCCAGGGTGACAAGCTAATCCCAAATGCATTAGCAGTAATTTGGGAAATTCTGCCACACCTCACTCAGGAGGGTTAAATATTATGATGAAATAAGTCAGAGAAAGGTTATTGGGAAGAGGAAACCTGGCACTAGTGCATTTCAGTGTACTTATTTTCATGTTATTGCCTCTGTGTCACACACAGTCAATTATAGTAACTCAAAAAGGGACAGTGGCAGGTATCTGTGCAAGCAGTTAAGAGCTGCAGCTCCCTCTACTGTTCTAGTGGAAAAGATAATGTACTGTATTTAGTAAAGGGAATGTTCATATCTCTTTAAAAACACCTGATTTTAAATTGTGTTATCCTGTGTTATCTACTGATAGCCAGAACCATTACTTACTATTAATTAGGAAGTCATCCTCTTCATATATCACATCAGTTTAGTTTTTATTGAAGGCATATACTGAGCTAGTATTCCCATATTGTTTCAAATGTACTGTGACTGAAAATACATGACAATAAATTTCTTATTACCATACACAGTGTGCTGCATGTTACCATCTTAGTCTGACTTCTTATTGGAAAGACACATTAATGTTGTTGTTCCAAATCAGTAAGTATTCCTAAGTATTATTTTCTTTTTCCCCTGACTGGAGTTATTTTTGAGTTCCGTCTTTGAGATTGTCACCCGATTAGGTGTAATTTGAAAGCAGTAGGTGTAGACGTGCTTTTAGATCTTTTTTCTCATCTTGAAGATTTTTAAAGAAAAAATCCCTTTGGAATACTTACTGAGATGCTTAAAATTCATATGTAAAACATAATGCAGGGCTGCAATTAATAATTGACCTGAAGTTGCAGTTATTGTTCTACTGATAGAACTAAAACACAAATACCTATCATACATTGTTTTTCATAACTGAAAATCCTTCAGGCCTTACTCTTTTTCTAACCTGTATGAAGCAAACAGAAATTATCTAAATTTAAAATAAGTATATTTACATGTTTTTGTTTATATGCATGTAAAATTGACGGTAGACATTAACACTGTCAACACATCAAATTATGCAAACTCTGTACATTTTGTGTCTGTTCCATTTCATGTTTAACATTGCTTAAACATCTCTTGCTGGCAACAATGGAACAGCATATTTAATTTGCATGTTTCAGTACCTTTACATGGAAGACTGTTTTCTTTAAAAAATGTGATACAGCTCTTTGATTCTTAGACAAGTATTTAAAAAAGAGGAAGAAGCAGGAAATCAGCTAAATATTATGCTCTTTAAGATGAAGAAAGTGTCATAGGGCTGGTCTATACTTAGCCGCTAGTTCGGCGGCTGGAAATCGAACTTCCTGGTTCGATTTATCGCGTCTGGTCTGGACGCGATAAATCGAACCAGGAAGTGCTCGCCGTCGACTGCGGTACTCCAGCTCAACGAGAGGAGTACCGCGGAGTCGACGGGGGAGCCTGCCTGCCGCGTGTGGACCGCGTCTGAACCGCGGTAAGTTCGAAGTAAGGTATGTCGACTTCAGCTACGTTATTCACGTAGCTGAAGTTGCGTACCTTACTTCGACTTGGGGGGTTAGTGTAGACCAGGCCATAGTGACATTAAGAACTTGCCCTGGTGGGTAAATGAAGATACAATAAAGAGCAAATAATTTCTCCTCTATTTAATCCATATATACTTAGGGCTTGTCTACAAGACCTTACTCTGTCTACAAGAATGTTCATCATTGAGGAACAGACAGGCAGTAGTTATTTTAATTATATAAAAATAAATTTAAAATAACTACACCTCTACCCCGATATAACGCTGTCCTTGGGAGCCAAAAAATCTTACCGCGTTATAAGTGAAACCGCGTTATATCGAACTTGCTTTGATCCGCCGGAGCGTGCAGCGCCCCCCCCCCCCGGAGCGTGGCTTTACCGCATTATATCCAAATTCGTGTTATATCATGTCGCGTTATATCGAGGTAGTGGTGTATTTTCTCCTCACTTTGGAAAGGCTTGATTTCCCTTACTAGGCACCTTAAAATAGAATGTTTATTTTCCCATTTGCTAAACTCTCTCTCTTTGCTGCTAGACAAATCACCTTGCTTTCTTGAACTTTCTCCCCTTAACCCAGCTGGTTACAAGGAGGCTTCATTGTTATCCTGTAGGTCTGAAATAAGCCTTTATATCAGACAAGCACATCATGCTTACCCAAACCAATCCTGACTATATGTAAATTCGTGAAACATTTCATGTTTTAGCCTCTGAAAGGTAGAGAAAAATGTAGGTTCTCCCAATATTTTCCTGCAATCCTCACCAATCACCCTGGGGTTTGTGTAGCCATCCCCTAAACTAGCCTGAGCAGCAATTACAAGTCATATTTCAAGTGCCTTTAAAACTGATGGCTTGGCAGCCATGGAGAGAAGTCCTCCCTGGATCCACAGAACTGGTACACCACAGGCAGTAGCCATTAAAACTTGCCACACTGCCCGTGTACCTTTTCTATGACAGGGAGAGTTTAGTGCTACGGTGACCTGGTTGCTGCACTGCTGAAGAGATTGGAACATTAGACGTTTTGTAAATTGCATAGAAGACTGTACAACTTAGCTAAATAGCAGAGGGGATTTCATTACTTATCTGCTTTATTTTTGTTTCCTAGGTATTCTTTGCTGAAGATGTGGGTTCAAACAAAGGTGCCATCATTGGACTAATGGTGGGAGGTGTTGTCATAGCAACAGTCATTGTCATTACTTTGGTGATGCTGAAGAAAAAACAGTACACATCCATCCATCATGGTGTAGTGGAGGTGGGTAAAGGTTACTGAGCAAAGCTGCGCTTACGTGAATGGAGGTGGCAGCAGAGTGCTGCGTAAAACCACGTAAATCCATGTGTTTACAAATGAACTAAGAAAATCAGCTCCTTGACTAACCAGTGTTTGAAAGTAGTGTGCCTGTCTTGCTAAACTAATAGTTTATTATTATTATTCAGCAGGATGGAACTGAAAGATCTGAACAAGTAAATATAAGCACTGCAATCCGCAAGATATGCCCCATCTAATTAAATCTAAAACTGCAAAAATCTGTCCAGGAATTATCCATGACCTATGACCTTTAACATGGACATTAATTTCCCTTTAGAATTTAACAGTAGCTGCAAAGAGAATACTGTATGGGTTGAAAAATCTGAGTTATTACTATTGTCATTTGGAATTCACATGTACGGACTTTTTAAATTGGTTTCTAAAAGGTTAACTAAACAATTAGATAGGATTTGGGCTGGAAGGGGTCATTTGTGGATTTTACTGTGTACTATGCAGATTTGCCCTACACCGATGCTGTATTACTTTTTGTTCTACCAACAGGATTAATTTTTCCAGCTACAGCCTTTGATTTACAGCTAATATGAAACTTACAGATTTGAAAACCACATATAAAACTTGCAAGATCTTTTCTCAGAATGAAAACTGCTTTGTCTCCCAAAGTGTCAAGTAAATCCATCACATGCTCATAATACATTTAAAGTAGTACTGCTGCTACCACCTGCTGTGATTTAACGGAACTTCACTATAAATAAAAAGCATAATGAGCTTTTAAAAAAACAAAACAAATCTCTTCCTTTGGTACTGATACCCAGAACATTCACTGTAGATATCTATTCATTTCACATTCGTGCATCATATCAGGCAATCCTCAAGAGATTCAGATCTTTTCTTTCCAGAAACCACCAGCTAAACATTTTCAGTTTTAAATTGAACTAAATTTTGTTAATTTCTTTAGGTGCATTTGTCTCAGCCGCAATTTGATTCATATGAGTGACACTTCAGGCCCTAAAGGACACATAGGAGGGATGTTTCCTAAACACACACACTCTCTACATTATTCCGTTCAGAAGAGATTTAAAAATTTGGGAACTCTGCTTTATTTTTGTGACGTATTTATTTAGTATTCTTATAGCCCACACAAAATTAAACAGATGAACATTGTGACTGATTGGTCCTGTGCCGTAGGAACTCTTAAGCTTTTAATTAAAAAAAAAAATGTAGGTTTGGATAAAAACGGAGAGGATAATCTTAGCTCTGTGTGAATTTTCTGTAACAAAACTCAAATCAGAAATTTTAGCCTAGCTCTTGAAAATACAGTACCAGCTTATGTACAACTGAGCTGGGTATCAATGACAGTGTAATTGGGTGGTGAGTAAATAATAATAGCTCGCTCCTACAGAGGACTTTTGAATCTAGCATGAATACCTAATCAATTAGCAGTACAGACATTAAGGCAGTATTGTCTAGTGGTTTCTTTGGGAACGGGCTCCAAGATCCTTGGTTTGTGGCCTTAATTAAATCTCTTAACCTATCTGCCTTAGTTTCTCACCTGCAAAATTGGGATTATACTTATCTATTTCCCAGGGATGTTGAGGATTAGTTAGTAAATGTTTTTACAGCACTTTGAAAAATGTAAAACTCTGTAGGCAGTAAATTCTTCTTAACAAAATGTCTTTGAAGTAAGGATATTCCAGTCCAAAAAGGATTAATTTATCTGGCAAAGTTGTGCACTAAAGGCATAACATTTAAAATATAAATAGCTTTGCATCTGGTCTACATTAGATGTATTTTGACAAACTAATTTTGGATCCCATCTGTTTACCTTGTGTCAGAAACTACTATGACAATTTAAATTTATGTTAATAGGTATAAGGTTACAAAACAGTTTCCATTACAACATGCTTCTAGCTTTCTGAAAATTCTCTACTGGGGATAAAATTCTTAATACTTGTTCTCTAATGTGGTTTGGGGGGGGAATACTATGGCCATTTGAAAGATGTTACAATTTTTTTTAAAACCGATTTTTAAAACTGGCTCAACTTTGACAGTTCAAATTTTCCATGTGAATTGTCCTCATTGAGAGGACAACTACAAACAATTTTGGGGGGGAAAGGGGGAAATTGTTAACTGATATGAATGATTACAAACGTAAACAGTTAAAAATGGGGTACAGATGTGCATCATCGCCTTAAAATAAAATCACAAACCCTAAACATCTTTGCTTACAATATATGTGAGGGCTGTAGGAAATATTGCCTGCTACTCCAGCTCTAAAGTTAGAATAAACACTTCTTGAGAACCAGCTTCTGAAGTCACATTAGGATTAGCTGCAAAGAAAATCTGTTGGTGAGAGGAAAAGGTGCTGTACAGACAAAAGAAAAGACTATTTAAATAAAGGAGAAAAATGGTAGAGAAATAATACCCAGGCTTATACCAAGAAGTATTCTCTGTCAGAAAAGAGAGGTACTGTAATTGTTATGCTCTCTAGAGCTTCAGCATAGCCATACCTGGAATATTGCGTTCATCTCTGAGTGACTCAGATTGGACAATATGGAAACTGCTAAGAGAAGAACAAAAAAATGGTTCTGGTTGATGGAGTTACTGACAAGGAAAGCATAAGAGTTAAATGTGTATAGATTGGCAGAGCAATAACTAAAATGAGACATAAGTCTACAAATACTTGAAATGTGTAACTATCGAGAAGAGAAAAAAAATCATCATCATAAAATGGGTAAAAGGAAGTAACAAAGAAGGAAAATGGAGGCTGCAAAGTGGGGTTGGCAATGAGATCAGTGAGTCTGGGGTATAATCACCCCCAGAGAAGCAGAAGAATTCTTATCATTTGACACTTCTAAAACAAAGCGGGGGGAAATTACAAGAAAATTTACAGTAGTGAAAACTGACTAGGAGAGAAACTAGATGTCCTAATAAGTCTTTTCTAACTATAGATTCCATGATTTGGTGATGACTGGGAATGTGTTATAAATTAGCTTATCAAATGTAGGTTTTGCCTTAAAATGGAATATTCTATTCAACTTTGCCATGTTTTCGTAGACACACTTATTGCTGTTGCCCTTACAATATAATTGTTTATGATGCTCCTGCTTATCTCTTCAGTTTCTTGTCCATTCTTTAGTCTCATCTGTTTCTGCATCTGATTAAATAAATAAAAAGAAGAATGGAGAGTAATCTCCTCATCCTGTCTCACATCTCGGGCAGATTGTACTGTGTGCTTCTCCTCCCCTCGGATTCTGAACAAAGGAATCACACGGGGAATTCAAAGCTAAAACAACATATGGAGTTCAGTACAGTATTGTCTAAAGCAGGGGTCGGCAACGTTTGGCACGCGGCTCACCAGGGTAAGAACCCTGGCGGGCCGGGCCAGTTTATTTACCTGCTGACGCGGCAGGTTCGGCCGATCGCGGCCCCCACTGGCCGCGGTTCGCCGTCCCGGGCCAATGGGGGCGGCGAGAAGCGGCGCGGGCGAGGGACGGCGAACCGCGGCAAGTGGGGGCCGCGATCAGCCGAACCTGCCGCGTCAGCAGGTAAATAAACTGGCCTGGCCCACCAGGGTGCTTACCCTGACGAGCCGCGTGCCAAACGTTGCCGACCCCTGGTCTAAAGCTTCAATAAGAAGAGTACAGCACAGCCATGGAACAGTCCTGTAGCCCAGATTCTCTTTGCCCATGGCCAGTCTAGTGGCAAGTATCATTTAGCACAAAATATCAGGGGGTAGCCGTGTTAGTCTGTATCCACAAAAACAACAAGGAGTCTGGTGGCACCTTAAAGACTAACAGATTTATTTGGGCATAAGCTTTCGTGGGTAAAAAACCTCACTTCTTCAGATTTAAGGTGCCACCGGACTCCTCGCCATTTAGCACATTTGTCCTGTCGGACATGGGGTCTATGCTGTAACATGTAGAGATCCCTAGTCTCTCACCCCAAGAGCCCAACACTTTCTGCATCTGACCTTTAATCTCTTGTCATTTGGGAGTTTCCTATTACAGTGTTTTTGGTTGTGAACACTCCTGTGGCTTGCATGGCATGATCTGGACTAGCCACAGTCATCTCTGTATCATAGATGATTCTGGCTTTTGTGTGTGTGTAAAACTTGAACCTTCTTTGACATTACAGTACAGTAGTTCATTCAGGAAGAAAGCTGAGTGCTTTTTCATATGCACTTGCATTCTCTTCTCAATCATTTCCAGTACAAGCCGGAGGAGCTTATTGGGATGCTTATAGTTATTTCCCATATTTGCTTTCCTTTTTCCGTAACGTCCCAGACACTGGACCATGTTAGCAAACCGCAGTTGGCACCCAATAATGTTTTAATCATCACATTATCATAACTTTCACGTAATTTAATACTGTTAAATTTGTAAGTTCTTCTGGGCAGAGACAATGTCCTCTTACGTGTTTGTAGAACACCCACCACAACACCTATTATTCATTACTTGTATTATATGACTGTGTAGGGCTCCAGTCATGGCCTAGGACCGCCGCTAAGCGCTGTATAAGCACAGAACAAAAAGATGGCCTGATTGGCTCTCCTGGGCAGTACTAAAATATGAATATTTCATCATTATAATTAAAAATGTTGTACAGAAGCCCGATGGTGAAATATAGTCCTGGCCAGGTATTAAATCACTGCATTGTTTTAGATACAATATAGCCATGGATAGGGCAAGTGGTAACCTGTGAAGAGAGGGTATTTAAACAGCAGGAGCCAGCCAACTAGCCTGGAGATAATTGCTGAGAATCTTTTGTGGGCAGAGCCTGCAGCACTGTCACTCTCTCTCACCAAGCCCCATTAATGCCAGGACTGCTATCCCTGTGGGAAATAGTAATGAAGACTCTCTAGGAGAGGTAGGAAAGAACACTGGCAGGCCCGGAGAGTGTCATTAAAATGCAAGGGCAAGATTGTACGCTAGCTGCTGAGCAAGTCATTGTACCAGAAGTCTCTTGGGGCTTTGAGGGCAGAGGAGACAGGATGTGACGTTCCCAAGGACTTCCCTGCCCTTGATAAATTGGAATGATTGTTGACAGCTAAGCCGAGCACTCATCCGCTGCTTGAACCAGCTGCAAGAAACAGTAATATTCTGGCACTATACAAATGTTTTTTTCTTTTGAAAATGAAAAGTTTGTTCCTACTCCCAAAAGCTAGGGAAATGTAAAAGAACAGCCCAAAGAGCGAGCCTCCTCTCTAGCCAGCAGCTGGTTTGTACAAAGCCATGTGCTTTGTCAGCTTGACTAAAGAGAAACACTTCTCAGTTTTGTTCCAGGACAGTTTGTGTACATTTTTACATCTAACAAAATTGCTCATTGCAGGCTCAGCTTTAAAAAGCCTAGCACCCTTTAATGACAGTATTTTAACAAGAGAAGGGTCCAGTTACATTCCAGAATAGGAACCATAGGAAGTGCCAAGTCATATCAGACCAGTGATCCATCCCATCTAATATCCTGTTTCCAATCATGGCCAAGGGAGAGGGCAAGAAACCCTGCTGTAGCCAATTATGGAACGACCTGCCTGTGTCAGCAGGGTCCGACCCTTAAAGTTGGTGATCTTGCTTGATAGAGAAGGGAAAGGATTATTCTCACACATACAGAGATTTCTTTAAAGGTGATTTACAGTCAGTTGAAATTGGAACAAAGGTGGAGAGAGAAGATTTTAGAATGGATGCTAAAATAGGACTGATTTTGATGCAGCAAGTCACCTGATGTATTTTTACATGTGACACTCCTTTCTTTTTTAGTCAGTGGGTAACATGAGGCAGGAAATGGTTCTGATGAGAAGATACTGTGAGATGCGAGGGGCTAATCTAAATCACAACCCAAGCAGACGTGGCCACAGAAATAAGTAGATTAGCTTGCACTTGCCTTGAGCGTGGAACAACATATCCCTTATTTTCCTCTGGAGCTTCAAGCAACATAACTTTTAAAGGGGGACAGTCTTGTCCTTCCCACGCTAAAATATTTCCAGCATTGTAGATCATATTTCAAGAAAATCAGGCATCAGGTTTGTTTAGTCTGGAGAAGAGAAGACCCGGGGGGAGGGGAATAATTTTTAAGTACATAAAAGATTGTTGCAAGGAGGAGGAGAAAAATTGTTCTCTTTAACCTCTGAGGATAGGACAAGAAGCAACAGGCTTAAATTGCACCAAAGGCAGTTTAGGTTGGACATTAGGAAAAACTTCCTAACTGTCAGAGTGGTTAAGCACTGGAATAAATTGCCTGAGGAGGTTGTAGAATCTCCATCATTGGAGATTTTTAAGAGCGGGTTAGACAAACACCTGTCAGGGATGGTATAATACTTAGTCCTGTCATGAGTGCAAGGGACTGGACCAGATGACCTCTCAAAGTCTCTTCCAGTCCTACAATTCTATAAGCACTTCTCCTTTACTTATTCATCAAAAGGTTAGACTAAACTAGCCTGCTATGTAAGATTTCTTGAGAGAATACATTTTCCATTATCCAAAAGGTTATTTTATGCTAAAAATAAAAGGTTATTTTTGTTAAAGGTCATTACTTACAGAAATTCACATTCAAATTTTCATAGCTAATATTTTAGAGTAGTTTAGAATCCTCTGTGCCCTTCCTGCTTTTAAGTCTTCTGACAAAGTAGAATTGTTTTTTAATTTTTTTTAAAGGGAGATAGCAAACACTAGAAGTAAAGTATAGCAAATAGAATAGCTCTGTTTTAATAGGTAATTAGGAAGCTGGCCAGGAGATGGTAGGTTTTGAATACACAACAGTTATGCAGTTCACACAGTGGAGATAATTAGGTGTTTTAACATTTAGAGACTGGTCTCACCACCTCTAATGTGGTATAGTTTTACATTGCTAAAATGTTCAGTGAAGGAAACATATATATGGAGCAGTGGGTACTCAGAAATGAAGTTTCAACCACTGAGTTGTTGTTGTTCCTATCTGCTAAGAAATCAACAGTCAGTTTTAGTTAAATAGAAAATATTTAACTGGGTCAGAAACAAAGCGCTGATATTGAGGACCAAATTCAACCCTGGAATAAGAGGATGTGTTCCCCATTAAATGGTATGGGATCGTTGATTGTGGGCCCTCATCAGTATCTTTAGATTTTTATTAGTCAATTTGAAAGGTCCCAATTGGCAACTTTAGACAATGTCTAATAGAGTCCAGCACAAGCCACCTCCTACTGTTCTGCCAAGGTGATTTGTATTATTGAGATTCTAGTTACATACCCTCTGCGCCAGGCTCTCTGCAAGCACAGGAAGAGAGACCTAAGCATTTGTGACCTGGAAGACAGCCAGTAGATGGAGGAGGTAGGGAAACAGGACGCAGACTCTCTCTCCTTACCCCATTTTTGTCTGTCAGGTTGCAAATTCTTTGGAGCAGGGACCAGCAGTAGTGGTAAGCACACCGCAGAAAGAAGCTGGTGTCTCGCTCAGCTGGTTGCCACATCCTCGAGCAAACGTAACCACTTCTGGTGACTAGTTCTTGTCCTGCAGGTTACAGCAGCAGAGAGGCAAGCCATTGCTGTCTAGATCAGGCCAAGTCAGTAGGAGCAGGGCTGAGCTTACCTGCCTGTAAGTTACTCTTTAGAGAAGTTCTGTGATGGCTTCTAGTTAATAATTCCCAGGTGCTACTCCAGGTGTTGATCCATAAAGCCCTTCATGGTTTGGGTCTTGGACATCTTTGAGAGGAGAGTCAGACTCTTTCTTTAAGCTGGTTGTTGAGTTTAGGTGAGATGAGAGTTAATAGACCTTAGGTTTGTGGTGCACCGTTAACTGGAGAACCATCCCAGCTAGAATTTGGTCCATCAGGGCCAGAGTCTGTTGACCTGGGCAAGCTCCAAGACTTACCTCCCTACTTAGGCTTTTCCTGTGAGGGTAGGGTTGAGGAGTGAGCCCTTTGCTTGCTTTTCTTTCTTATGGGGTTGGAGCTTTCAAATATGTGTTTAAATGCACTGATAAGAGCTCAGAATATAAAAGGGAGGAGTGGGAGGAATAAGTAAACTTGAGCCATTGTGTGGATCAGAGGAAACCTGACCACGGCCCGTTTTCTCCCCACTCTAGGTGGATGCTGCAGTGACACCAGAGGAACGCCACCTTTCCAAGATGCAACAAAATGGCTATGAAAATCCAACCTACAAGTTCTTTGAACAGATGCAGAACTAGAACACCACAACAGCCTCATGAGTTGGACAGCAAAATGATTGCTTCACTGCCCATCGGTGTTCGGTTATAGAATAACGTGGAAAGAAACAAAAACACTCTGTTTTATTATTTACTCATTATCGCCTTTTGACAGCTGTGCTGTAACACAAGTAGATGCCTGAACTTGAAATAATAAAAATCAGTAATGTATTTTCTCTCTTTACATTTCCGTCTTTACACTACATTATTAATGAATGTTTTTTGTGTACTGTAAAGAGTTTAGCTGTATTTAACTAGTGCATGGATAGATTCTCTTTCCCAATTATTTATCATGTGGCCCCTTAGCCAACTGTATATTATTCTTGTGATTTGTGGCAAAAATTAAGTCCTACTTGAAATATGCTTTAAAGAATTGATGGGGGATGCTTCCTGTGTCTTAGCTGCTTCTCTTTGCTGAATTTTTTTTTTCTGATCACTAGGCATTTTAAAGTAAAACTACTTTTTTTAAAGTATTCCAGATGAGTTATTTTCTTCTGCAGTTGCATTTTATTGTACAGATGGTTGCTTCTGCTGTATTAGTGATGTAGAAATCATGGGAATACACATTCGTTTCTTTGTGCCTGTTTTATGTGCACACCTTAGGCATTGGAAGGTAAACTTCTTTTCTTTTCCATGTACCTTTTTGATCTTTTAATAAAAATTAAAAATGAAAAAGAATCCCTATTAATTGTGAGCACTTTCATAGGGAAAAAGTGCCTGCTGGTTGAAAATTAATGGGGATCCTACAAATGTCTCTGCAGGATGATTGTACAGAATCATTGCTTATGAATTGATAGCTTTCTACACTGTGTTACATAAATAAATTAAGAAAAAAACCTTTGGACAAGAGTTTTCTTTGGAGGAAGAAACAGGTATGTTGAAAGCAACTTAAACAGTAAACATCAAACATTCATAGAGCCGGAGGGCAGGGGTGTTTTCCTGCAAGCGGATATGGACCAGAACATCCACAGTTTGCATATAGAGAAGGGGTAGGCAACCTATGGTACGTGTGCCGAAGGTGGCACGTGAGCTGATTTTCAGTGGCACTCACACTGCCTGGGTCCTGGCCACCGGTCCGGGGGGCTCTGCATTTTAATTTAATTTTAAATGAAGCTTCTTAAACATTTTAAAAACCTTATTTACTTTACATACAACAATAGTTTAGTTATATATTATAGACTTATAGAAAGAGACCTTCTAAAAATGTTAAAATGTATTACTGGCACGCAGAACCTTAAATTAGAATGAATAAATGAAAACTCGGCACACCACTTCTGAAAGGTTGCTGACTCCTGATATAGAGGAACAAAATGGTAGTATGGGGAGGGGACATGGCCCTTAGCATCCCTTCCCCTCTAACGTGTCATTTTTCCACTTTGTATGATAGTGTTTTAATGTAAATAAATATGTTCCCGGAGGAGTTCCATTTTAGTGTGATTGTGTCATTACAAACCCCACCTCCCCCGAATAGCTTGTATAAACGTGTGCAGATTGATGTACACAAAGTCAACGCCCACGACACAGGCATGATTCTCTGGAAGGTTGTTCTCATTACTACTGCTCCTCCACTGATCACGTTGTGCCAGTTGTACTCTAGTGGTGTCCCATTTAAATCAATGTAATGGGCTGTATGCAATCAGTTAGCAGTCCTGAAATCTGCAACAAAGCATACCTGCTATACAGCTCTTCTTTTCCCACAATACCAATATGTGGTTTGCGAAGGCTAAAGACAAAATTGCTTTCCCTGGGCCTGCCTGAAGAGAATGAGTGGAGAATGAATCACATGATAATGACAAGGTAATACCAGGACCGGCTCCAGGGCTTTTGCAGCCGTGATCGCAATTGCAATCAGCAGCACTCCGGCGGGAATTCAGCGGCAGGTGCTTCCCTCCCAGAGGGACCCGCCGCCGAACAGCCCGACGTGCCACCCCAAGCACCTGCTTGCTGGGCTGGTGCCTGGAGCTGGCCTTGGGTAATACGTAGCTGTTGTACCTCTCTCTTCTTTTGTGATCCCCGAAGCAGGGTAAGATTGGTGTTCAGGCACTGCAGGTGACATAGGTGGATGATCTGGTAGGTGTGCTCAAAGGCCACCTACTGGATCAGGTCCCATTCAGAATCTGTTCAGAGGAAGAGGTGGTGGTGCTGCTGGTGTTGCCCACCTTAAGTTGTAGCCCAGTGGTTACAGTACACCCCGGCACATGGGAGATCCAGGTTCAATCCCCCTCTCTGCCTGAACAAGTCTCTCCCCCCTCTATCAAAGCCTAAGGAGAGAGCTCTTGCCACTGATGTGGGGTCCCTCAGTCTCTCCTGTGAAAGCTGTTCCACTGTGGATAAATACTTTGGAACAGCTTCCACAGGCGAGACTGAGGGATCCCATAGCTCAGCGGTTAGAGCACTCTTCTGCAGCATGAGACCCAAGTTCAAATCCTTTCTCCACATCAGGCAGAGGAGAATTAGGGGAGCCCCTGGTAAATATCAGGTGAGTGTGCAGACACCTGCCATGAGAGTTGCAAGAGGGGCACTTTCTCCTCCAGCCAGGTTTTGAATGGGGCCAGAGCCAGCAGACACTCTGAGCTCAGGCAAGGGAATGTCTGTTTTCCCCTGGTTTGAGGATCACATCAGAGTGTAGGCTGAAGACAGGCATCCAGAAACCCAGAGTGAGGCAGAAACACACATGCCATGGGCACTTTTTGCAGTGAAAATGTAGGTACTTTAGGCAGTAGTTAAACGGGGGTGTTGTGGTTCACAGTCATGCCTAACACTGGGACTTGAATGCCTAAACCAAAGCTTTAGGCACCTATGTTCCTTTGTGGATCTGGATCCTAAGCCCTGCTGCATTTCACTGCTAGCTCTCTTAGGTGTTGTGAATTCCACTAGCTGGCAGGGTGTCTAGGAGTCACATGTTGCAGCATCTCAGACCTGTGACTCAACCCCTTGCTGCCCTGATGTATGACACTTGTGTATTTTAGTAAGGGAGCAAAGTGTACAAGTTATCACAAACGGATTGTGAACAGTTCCATGCAGCAGAGGTGCTTCCTGAATCACTTGTTGCCATCAGTAATTATCTCTCTCCTGCTTTTAGGGAAGCTAGAAAGGCATGGGGAACTATTTAAGGTTTAAAGTGGGATAATTGCATTAGCCACCTGACTATAAACACTGTTGCAAGGCACTGAGAATCCACTGATACTTCTCCCTTGCAGGCTAAGAGACTGAAGTTCTCAGTAGCATGGAAAAGTTTGGCATCTTATTCTCATATGCTACCTAACAGTTACCTTGACAACTCCTACATGGGGAGTTCTGTCAGTATAACTGCGTTGCCCAGGTACATGGATTTTCCACACCCCTGAGCAACATAGTCATACCAACATAAGTTTGTAGTGTAGACCAGTGGTCTCCAAAGTGGGGTGCATGCACCCCAGGGGGTGCGCAAGAGGATCCTTGGGGGTGCGCGGCAGGAGGAGCATTTTTGTTTTTGTTTTTTCTTTGTCAGAGCAGCTTTTTTTTTTTTTTTTCGCTTTGGCAAAAATGGTAGAGCTGGCCAGAGGGTGCATGCTCAAAATTTTTTTACTGATGGGGTGCGCGATCAAAAAAGTTTGGAGACCACTGGTGTAGACCAAGGCTCTGCTCCCCTCCCCACTCTCAGTACCTGAAACCAGCTGGACCATACTGTAGCCCAGGGGTCGGCAACGTTTGGCACGCGGCTTGCCAGGGTAAGCACCCTGGCAGGCTGGGCCAGTTTTATTTACCAGCACATCGCTCGCCTGCGCCGCTTCCCGCCGCCCCCACTGGCCCGGGACGGCAAACCAGGGCCAGTGGGGGCCGCGATCGGCCGAACCTGCCGCGTCAGCAGGTAAATAAACTGGCCCGGCCCGCCAGGGCGCTTACTCTGGCGAGCCGCGTGCCGAACGTTGCCGACCCCTGCTATAGTATGTGGCTTAAACAGCTCATTATCTGAGTTTGTTATCTGTATGTGTATAGAGTTTAACAATGTGCAGCACTTCCATACAGTTCTGAAGGGTGCTGCTATAGAACAGTGGCTCTCAACCTTTGCAGACTACTGTACCCCTTTCAGGAGTCTGATTTATCTTGCATACCACAAGTTTCTCCTCACTAAAAAATGACTTGCTTACAAAAGCAGACATAAAAATACAAGATACACAATATACAGCACACTGTTACTGAAAAATTGCTGACTTTCTCATTTTTATCATGTAATTATAAAAAAAACAATTGGAATATAAATATTGTACTTACATTACAGTGTATAGTATATAGAGCTGCATAAACAAGTCATTGTCTGTGTGAAATTTTAGTTTGTACTGACTTTGCTAGTGCTTTTTATGTAGCTGTTGTAAAACCAGGCAAATATCTAGAAGAGTTGATGTACCTCCTGGAAGACCTCTGCATACCCTAGAGTTGAGACACACTGCTATAGAATAACCTACAAATATCCAGGTGACAAAGAGGGAGGTTTTTATTATACCAAGGTTACCACGCAGTGCTCATCCTAGGACAGGTAAATGACTCATAGGCCAAGGACTTTTAAAAATAGATGCTTACAATTCAGTTTCTAATTCCACATTCAAACACTTTAATATGTGGCTTGATTTCCAAAGATGCTCTCCCCCCGCGCCCACTGACTTCAGGGAGGGGAGTTGCCTTTATTTAATGCTTATCCCTTGCACCACCCTGTGAGCCTCCTCAACATGCCCGCATCACTTTCCCACCTACCTGTAACTGGGAAGGTCCCAATCCTACCATTTTCCAATGCACGCTCCCTTGGTCCCTTACCCAAACACACCCAATGCAATGTCTCTTCTCAGAACACGGAAGGAGAAAGGGAAGCGGCTGCAGCTGCTTTCGCGCTCAGCTGTAGCTCCGATCCCACGTTACTGGTGCGCTGGGACATTCTTGCATGGGTCAAAGTGTTTTCACCTGCAGCTTCTGGGTTGCCTAAGGCTAGTTTTTGATTAGGTGAAACAACATAGCCGGGGGTGTTATGCTTTTCCTGGAGAACTGCTCGTGCTGTGGGATATGAGGAAGGATAAAAATACACTTCTGCAGCATTAAGTTTTTATTTTAGAAATATCAAGTTTTAAAAGCAATTGACAAGATTCTGGTCAGTTTCACAGCTGCTATTTTGAGCCCTGCCTGCTGCAGGGAAACCAGCAAGGATCTTCTCAGTTTCACATTGTGGGTGCTGTTGCCTGGAGAAAGCTATGAACAGAGGCAGAAGCTGCAGTTACTCGTGGAGGAGAAGACTGCTCCCACCCCCAAAGACGAGAGACTGGAGAAAGGAGGAGTAGAGTAGCCAATCAGTCTTTTCCTCCCTTTAAGACAGCCAGGAGTCTTTGGGAGAGGGTAGACTGGTACAGACTCAGGTCTGAATGCACAAAAGGAGTTGGAGTATGGGGACTGGATTCCCAAGTCTCCCACCTCCCAAGTGAGTGCTCTAATCACCACCAGACAAAACACACACCCATCTACCTCTTGCTGCTGAGTTTAGCTCTCCAGTTCGCAGGTGATCTGGCAAATGTTCCAAGCCCCCTGTTGGTCAGAAGAGGAATAGCTTACAGTTGATGTATATTGCGTTAAGTCTCTTCAGCCTCCATGCCCATGTCTGCATTTACCGAAGCAATTTCAGTGCTATCGCCCAACTACCCAATGTTATTGTTTAATGGATGTTGTGGGTGGGTAAGTTGCAGTTAAAATGCTTCTAGGCAGAAAAATGAAGCTATCCTAATGATAGATAAGAATGGATTGCAATTAATAGTATGTGCAGCCCCTTGGCGCTGGCAGCTGGAAACCTAGTAAATAAAAAATATTGTTTTCTAATCCTGTGCAATTGTTTTTACCACTTGGAAAGAGACAGCCTACATTGTGCCAGAAACATGGGTTGGGTTTTTTTCTTCTTTCTTTTCCATTCTACACTTTTGCACACACGCAGGAGACTATATAGTACAGTAAATCTTTCCCAGATACTTTGCAGAGCTCTGGGGAACTCTTTTGGTTGGCTACACAAGAAAATCTACTTAATTTCCAGTTGTAGGGCTGGGATTTATTTAGAAGAAATAAACTATTCTTAATCTATAGGGATTCTTAATTAAAACATTTGAATTTAGAGACCCAGGAGGAAGATTCTTCATGGGTATTGTTCTCTTGTATTAATCACCCATTTTCTTTTCCCTGGCTCAGCTGGAGAAGACTATTGTCCTTTTTGATCTGACTGAATCTAATCAGTACACTATATATAAAATGTTCCACTTCAAAAAAGCGATTGAGCGAGAGAGAATGAATTTGGCAGAGAGCACTTGCCTCGTTAAGGATTGAGTGTGACCCTCTGCTACCAGGCGTTGAATCCTCGGAGAAGTGGCTCACATGCTGCAGCTGTTCTAAAAGGTAATGAGGTAATTATGGCAGACCTGAGCCACTGATAGCGAGGTAGCACTGTTCCTGTAACTACGCCAGTGAGGACATAGAGTGCTCCAAGCAGTGACATTGCGGAGGATTTCTAAGAGCTTTTGCCTATAACTACCCCCCCCCCAAAATTATATTTAACCACTGCAACCTTCTCTTTACACTCTTATTAAATAAGGACCCTGATACTCCTTGCACAGGGCTAGGCCAAACTCCCATCAAATGGGAGTTTACCCCTTAGCCTGAAAGAAGTCAATAGAGCAGGAGTCGGCAACCTTTCAGAAGTGGTGTGCCGAGTCTTCATTTATTCACTCTGATTTAAGGTTCTGCGTGCCAGTAATACATTTTAACATTTCTAGAAGGTCTCTTTCTATAAGTCTATAATATATAACTAAACTATTGTTGTATGTAAAGTAAATAAGGTTTTTAAAATGTTTAAGAAGCTTCATTTAAAATTAAATTAAAATGCAGAGCCCCCCGGACCGGTGGCCAGGACCCGGGCAGTGTGAGTGCCACTGAAAAACAGCTCATGTGCCGCCTTTAGCACGCGTGCCATAGGTTGCCTACCCCTGCAATAGAGCTACAAATTCTTCACTTGCTTTCAAGAGCACTTAAAAAAAATTCCAGAACAAGTAGATGCTGAGGAAGTTGTATTTATTTTACCTTTAAGGAGTTCTATATTGAACTAGCTTTCTTGAAGCCAGAGAAGATGGGCCAGCACTTGAGTGTTTTACACCAGCTGAGGATCTAGCCCAAAATCTTCAAAAAAGTTTAGCATTTCAGTCTTGTATAAGCCATAATAGATATTGGTATTGCATTTGATCTCTACATGTGTGCTGCTCAGGGGACTGCATCAAGCAAGACTATTTACTGGCAGTTTAAGAGACAGACCTAATGAAGATTGGTATTTAGGAAAGCTTAGCTAGAAACAAATACAGTAAAATGTGTATAGTATTTGTGCAATAATGTAACAGTACTGGTCAAGATCCAGTGAAAATACTCTTTGTTTGTTACCATGGAACTAGCAAAAGATAAGTTGCCTAGCAGAAATAGGCCTTAGCTGAATAGTCCAGCAAATTATACTGGAAACATTCTGGATACTTAATCACCTAAAGTAGGGGGCTGTCCATTGAAGACAAACTTGAAGGCACCATTCACTACATACAAAACCTGAGAGATTTATTCCTGCATCAGGAAGGCATTCTGCTGGCACTGGCTTTTGGCTTGCTAGAAGTAAGTCTCACAGAGTCTCTGCTGACTGCCAGAATTTATGAGATTAAATAAATACATCCGTGATGGAGTCAAGCCCGGGTATCACATTAAGATGTCCAAATCACCTAGAGTTAATAGAAGTCACTTGACACAGCTTGAATAGACTAAAAAGGCATGGCTAAGAACAGGATACACTGTTAATTTGGACCAACCACGACCAGTTTGACTGGAGGACGAAATTGTCATTCTGGACATGATTTGGAGGGATCTTAAACAACATAAAGCAGATTGGAATTATAATTTTGATCATGAAGGCCAGCTGTGAACTGGCCAGGTTAAAAAATACTGATCTGGGGTCTGGGGGCGTGGGGAGATGTGGAAAAGGAGCTTCCTTCTTCCTACATTTCTCTGGCTCCCTGTCTTCTCCAGGCTTTTACCAGTGTTAAGGAACTATGTTTAAATATGGTTCCAGCTAAAACTGACTCTGACCTCATCTGGCTGATCGACATGGAAAGGGGTCAACAAACTACAGTATATTCATAGGCTTTAAGGTCAGAAGGGACCATTGTGATCATCTAGTCTGACCTCCTGCACATTGCAGGCCACAGAACCTCACCCACCCACTCCTGTAATAGACCCCTAACCTCTGGCTGAGTTACTGAAGTCCTCAACTCATGATTTAAAGACTTCAAGTTACAGAGAATTCACCATTTACACTAGTTTAAACCTGAAAATGACCCATGCCCCATGCTACGAGGAAGGCAAAAAAAACCCCAGGGTCTCTGCCAATGTGACCTGAGGGGAAATTCCTTCGCGACCCCAAATATGGTGATCAGTTAGGCCCTGAGCATATGGGCAAGATGCACCAGGCAGATATCTGGGAAAGAATGCTCTGTAGTAACTCAGAGCCCTTCCCATATAGTGTCCCGTCTCCACACGTTGGCGATTTTTGCTACTGGCAGTCGCGATGGGCCACATGCCATTGTAGGCAATCTCATCATACCATCTCCTCCACCAAACTTATCAAGCTCAGACTTGAAGCCAGTTAGGATTTTTGTATGTGGCCACATAACAATAGCATCCCAGCAACTCCCAATTATTTAAAAATAGAAATAATAATAGCAATCTCTCTTCCTTCCCAGCGTGTAGGAGAAATAGCTTGATTAGCTTATTAGTTGTGTCTGTGTTATGTTATTGGCTATGAGTGTGAAGGAAACTGAGAAAGAAGTTGTTGAGGGGGAAAGGAAGTGCCACATTTACTTCTGAAAGAGGTTAGTTCCATGGTTGCTGCAGTTCTCTTTCAGAGAAATTAGTGTCAGGGCCGGCTCCAGGCACCAGCATTCCAAGCAGGTGCTTGGGGTGGCAATCTGCAAGGGGTGGCAGTCCATGTGTTTTTGCCGCCCCAAGCAGCACGCCGAATTGCTGCCCCGGACGGCGGGGGCAGTCTATGTTCCGTTAGTGCGGCACGCGCGCTTCCGCGGCGGTGGCAATTTGGCGGCAGCTTCTATGTTCAGCTGCCTGTGGCAGCAATTCGGCGGCTTCTGTCTTCCGGCTAAAGACAGAGGCTGACGCCGAATTGCCACCGCCGTGGAAACGGGTGTGCCGCCCTAACGGAACAGAGACTGCCCCCGCCGTCCGGGGCAGCAATTCGGCGTGCTGCTTGGGGCGGCAAAAACACATGGACTGCCACCCCTTGCAGATTGCCACCCCAAGCACCTGCTTGGAATGCTGGTGCCTGGAGCCGGCCCTGACACTAATTTCTCTGAAAGAGAACCGCAGTAACCATGGAACTAACCTCTTTCAGAAGTAAATGTGGCACTTCCTTTCCCCCTCAACAACTTCTTTCTCAGTTTCCTTCACACTCATAGCCAATAACATAACACAGACACAACTAATAAGCTAATCAAGCTATTTCTCCTACACGCTGGGAAGGAAGAGAGATTGCTATTATTATTTCTATTTTTAAATAATTGGGAGTTGCTGGGATGCTATTGTTATGTGGCCACATACAATATAATAGACACGGCATTAACATAAGAGGTTGTATTTAAATATGCAAGTTTAAATACACAAATCAGGAAATGCAAGGGTTATGGGACTTACAGTAAGATTATCCATAAGGCACATACTGTGTATAGATGTAGGTATATGTGCATCCACAATGGAGACACTAAATGTCTTACTAGTAGCAAATTATATATACACACTAGGGCTGTCGATTAATTGCAGTTAACTCACACAATTAACTCAAAAAAATCAATTGTGATTAAAAAAAATTATTGTGATTCATTGTAGTTTAATTGCAAAAGAATACAATAGAATACAAATTGAAATTTATTAAATATGGGATGTTTTTCTACATTTTCAAACATATTGATTTCAGTTACAACACAGAATACAAAAAGTGTACAGTGATCACTTTATATTATTTTTATTACAAATATTTGCACTGTAAAAATGATAAAATAGTATTTTTCAATTCACCTCATACAAGTACTGTAGTGCAATCTCTTTATCGTGAAACTGCAACTTACAAATGTAGATTTTTTTGTTACATAACTGCACTTAAAAACAAAACAATGTAAAAGTTTAGAGCCTACAAGTCCACTCAGTCCTACTTCTTGTGCAGCCAATCACTATGAGAAACAAGTTTGCTTACATTTACAGGAGATAATGCTGCCCTCTTCTTATTTACAATGTCACCTGAAAGTGAGAACAGACATTCACATGGCATTTTTGTAGATGGCATTGCAAGGTATTTACGTACCAGATATAGATATGCTAAACATTCGTATGACCCTTCATGTTTTGGCCACCATTCCAAAAGACACGCTTCCATGCTGATGACGCTCATTAAAAAAATAATGTGTTAGTTAAATTTGTGACTGAACTCCTTGGGGGAGAATTGTATGTCTCCGGCTCTGTGTTTTACCCGCATTCTTCAATATATTTCATGCTATAGCAGTCTCAGATGATGACCCAGCATGTTGTTCATTTTAAGAACACTTTCACTGTAGATTTGACAAAAAACACAAAGAAGGTACCAATGTGAGATTTCTAAAGGTAGCTATAGCACTTGACCCAAGATTTAAGAATTGAAGTGCCTTCCAAAATCTGAGAGGAATGGGGTGCGGAGCATGGTTTTAGAGGTCTTAAAAGAGCAACAATCTGACGCGAAAACTACAAAACCCGAACCACCAAAAATAAAATCAACCTTCTGCTGGTGACATCTGACTCAGATGATGAAAATGAACATGCGTTGGTTTGCACTGCTTTGGATCATTATCGAGCAGAACCCGTCATCAGCATGGACGTATGGTTGTTGAAGCATGAAGGGATATATGAATCTTTAGTGCATCTGGCACATAAATATCTTGCGATGCCAGCTACAACAGTGCCATGAGAACGCCTGTTCTCACTTTCAGGTGACATTGTAAACAAGAAGGGGGCAGCATTATCTCCTGCAAATGCAAACAAACTTGGTTGTCTGAGCAATTGGCTGAACAAGAAGTAGGACTGATTGGATTTGTAGGCTCTAAAGTTTTACATTGGTTTGTTTTTGAATGTAGTTATTTTTTGTACATAACTCTACATTTATAAGTCCAACTTTCATGATAAAGAGATTGCACTACAGTACTTGTATTGTGAATTGAAAAATACTATTTCTTTTATTTTTACAGTGCAAATACTTGTAATCAAAAATAAATATGAAGTCAGCGCTGTACACTTTGTATTCTGTGTTGTAATTGAAATCAATATATTTGAAAATGTGGAAAAGATCCAAAAATATTTATATAAATGGCATTCTATTATTAACAGCGCGATTAATCGTGATTCTTTTTTTAATTGCTTGACAGCCCTAATATACACATAATGTAGGGCAAGCCAAAGTAACATTAATATCAGAACTATTACTTTGATACTTGAGTGTCATAAAGATCTGATCCAACTCCCACTGAAGGCAACAGGAATTTTCCATTGACTTCAGTGGAAGTTGAATCTGGTTCTATCTTTACAACATTATCAGTGCATTAGCAGTTTTTTCCCCCTTTTAATTGCTAATGGAGAAAAAGGGAGAGGGGAGAAAAGTCTAATCATAGCTATAGAACATGGGGCAGTTGAATCATATTTTAAATGACTCCATGTGTTTTAAACTCAGCTATTTACTTTGTAAATATACACAATACTAGCTAGGGTGCTATCATAGAAATGCAAGGCTGGAAGGAACCTCAAGACATTATCTAGTCCAGCCCCCTCTGCCAGGTGTGCAGTGTTTTGTGCAATTCCATAGTGATGCCAACCATTATACGACTTAATCTCAATGACTTTTCTGATGGCAAAACAACAACATCAAATGTTTAGTGTTTATAAAACTTTGTTTTTGTAGTTTTTCCTTCCAGACATACCTGAAGACTACTTAGACTGTAAGCTCTTTAGGGCAGGGACTGTCTTTCTGTTCTGGGTCTGGACAGCATCTAGCACAGTGGGGTCCTGGTCCATGATTAGTGTTCTTAGGTGCTACTGCAATACAATTAACAACACTGACTGAGAACCTGTCTCTTTTACTTGTTTGAAAAAGTCTTGGTAGCTTTTAAAACAGACGAGGTATTTCCACTGTATACGTGTAACTCAGAAAGCGCTAAATGGAATTGGCATTTTAAGTCACTTTTTGGTTGAGACCTAGCATAGGATGTTTCAGTTGAAAAGAAACAGCAGAGTAAGTTTGAGTGAGTTTTAAAGAGCCATTTCTAATGGAAGTTTGGAACACAGGCGAGTGTATGTGTAGCATTCATCACTGCACCCACTAATCTGAAAATGTAACATTCTTCCCCGCGTGGAGTTGGGCACAGAATCATTAGCTAAACGGAAGAGGAAGGTGCAGGATCCTCAAACTGCGAAAGATGCCTCGCTATGAAATGAGTCCCGAAATATCCAGGAAGTTCCATTCTCTTGTAAAATGAAAACAGTTGACTCATCATTCAACCTTTGTTTTCATTGAACAGGGAGCTTGTTTCCACTTTGAAAGAGGAAACTGTAGTGAGCAGATTAACCTCATTAGTGCCAACAGAAACCTCCAAAGTGTCAAGCCATTCCGAGCAATTCTGCATGAATGCATTTTAAACTGAAGCAGCATTTGTGACTAAAGTTAATCCAGCAGAAGTATAGATTTTGGAGTCCAGACAATTATAGTTTTCTCCAGTTTAGTAAAAGGGTTGAGTCGGGCCCCAAAATCACAAGATTATTTTACAAGTCACGAGACTTAAAAAATAAATGTGGAGTTCTTTTTATTTGCCTTTTCAAACTTTAGGGCACAAATTGCTTCACATTTTCAGTTGCAGGTTGGATCATTCCATCTTCTTACCAGTGTCCTGGTCAGATGACTCTAGGCTTTGAGCTATGCAGTGACTCATCATTTTGGAATAGAGCCTGTGACCCTCCCAGGGCATTTCAGAGAATTATTGCCTCAGTCTAAATTGGAGAAACTATCATTTCCTGGACTCCGGAAATCTCTGTACATTTACTGGATTAACATAATATGGCAAGGCCTCACAAGCACTAGAATAGGGATTCCCATTTAGAATGTAGCTCTATGGACCAGAGGTGCCTGATACAATTGTGAGCTGTATAAGCCAATGATAAATTTATTACCAATTTGTGTCACAAACATAAGAACAGTCATATTGGGTCAGACCCAAGGTCCATCTAGCCCAGTATCCTGTCTTCCGACAGTGGCCAATGCCAGGTGCACCAGAGGAAATGAACAGAACAGGTAATCATCAAGTAATCCATCGCCTGTTGCCCATTCCCAGCTTCTGGCAAACAGAGGCTAGGGACACCATCACTGCCCATCCTGGCTAATAGCCATTGATAGACCTATCCTCCATGAATTTATCTAGTTCTTTTTTGAACCCTGTTATAGTCTTGGCCTTCACAACATCCTCTGGCAAGGAGTTCCACAGGTTGACTGTGCATTGTGTGAAGAAGTACTTCCTTTTGTTTGTTTTAAACCTTCTGCCTATTAATCACCCAGGCAAAGAATCTCGGTGGTTTTAATTACTGACCATGGACACCAATTCTTATGTAAAGATGGCTAGGAATTATAAACATGCCAGTCTGAGCCTTTCGCCCAAAATACCCAGAGAATAAAAAGATGGCCAAGAGCTATGCAGACTGTAAAAAATCTCTTAGAAAGCCATTCATGACAATAAAGATCCTATCTCTATTGATGAACAAAGCCACTACTTCATCCTCTTTCAGATCCCTCCTTAAAACTCACCTCTAACTTGCTGCCTACGGAACACTCAGCAATGATTAGCAGCTGGTGTGCTGTAACTGCTGCTTACCACATTGGTCGTTAGAGGCCATGTCTACACTACAGATCTTTCAGTGGCACAGCTGTACCACTGCAGCTGCACCGCTGTAAGATCTCCCATGTAGCCATTCTATGCCGTCGGGAGAGAGCTCTCCCTCTGGCATAATTAAACCACCCACAATGAGCGCTGTCCACACTAGCACTTTTGTTGGTGAAACTTAGGTCAGTCAGGGGTGGTTTTTTCACACCCTTGACTGACAAAAGTGCTAGAGTAGACAAAGCCAGAGTCTCATTGTTACCTTGTGCTCTCCAAACCTCACTCCTGATCTTTTTGTTGAAACTACTTGTTGTCTCCCATCATGTAGTTAGATGGTAAAACTTTCCAGGACAGGGACTGCCTATTTTGTTATGTTTTTGTACTGTTCATTCAGAAGGAGGCTGGGGTCTCTACCAGTGAATGCCAGACAAACCGCAATGACTGAATCTTAGAAGTAAAGTGTGGCAATTTGGGAGTACGTCTGTCCAGTTTATGAATTCTGTGTGAGATTTTGGATCCTGTGTCAGGCTGCTCACATTTTGAATATGCAGCCTTTTGCCTTCTCTGTGGCCCGTTTGCCTTCATGATGGGTTGAGATGCCAAAGGCTGGTGGCAAAAGAATATCAATAAAGGTTAGTTGACTCTATTACCCAATTGTTGGAAAACTATTCCCTCTAGACAAGAGACTGTCCCTGCCCAGAAGAACTGGTTTAGCATGAGGGAAGTCACCTTGCCATCAAGTCACCTGGCAGAGGTTTGTGCTCATGTGGGGAAGCTGACAAGGGTATCATGGGACACAGGGGGCTGAAGGTTTTAAAGAGGGTCATCCTGATGAGTGGTCAGGAGGGGGCGCTTGCTAGAATCTGTGATGTACAGCAATGGAAGGATTAGTGTCTCCAGAAGACTCTAAAGGTATGTTTACACTAGGACCCTGAGAGAGTGGAGAGTCTCAGAGCTCAGGCTCCAGGCTGAGCCTGAATGTTGACACTGCAATTAAACAGCCCCTCTGCACGAGCCCAAGTCAGCAGGCATGGGCTAGTGGCAGGAGGTTTTTAATTGCAGCATAGACATTCCCTAAAGGGCTGACTTCCCATAAGACCATAGGAAGCACCAGACATACAAAATACAAATGGAAGAAAGGCAAAAAGATACAAAAATAAAATCTATCGTTCAACTGACAACCAGCCCACCAGAGAACAGACAACAACAGCTGGAAACCAGCAAGTGTTCACTATCTCCTCCCCTAGAATAACCGTGATCATATTTTTTGTGAAAATGGACAGACAGACGTACTGAAGAAGTCACTGAGATTAACTAGCACAAATTCCTAATTAGGGCCTCTAGGCACTACTAGAATATAAACTATAATAATAGTTATACGGGGACAGCAATGAAGCAGAAGGGTCATTTTGCTACCCTGATCAATGTGCATGAGACAGTGCGCAAGTGGTTAAAACTAAAGCAACTCTGGGGCAGGAATAGTTATTGAAATAGGAGAATAAAACTGCAGTGCTGACATAGCAGTAAAGTTGGCAAGGGAGACGTTAGACGCATGCATGGTCAGTGGTCCCTTACAGTGATCAAATTGAAATGAAACACTCAGGCAGAGTAATTGAAATAAAGGAATATAACTAACACTGCAATAGGGATTTTTTAAATTAGTTTTAAAGGTTGCTGAGATAATAGTATTGCTTTTCACTGTTATGCAAGAGACCTGGGTTTGATTCCCAGTCTTCTGCTATTGCTGCACCTGCTGGGAAGGGCACTGCATCTCTGGCTAGCGATAACGCTGCTGATTAAAGGAGCAGAACTGATAGACTCCAATGGTAGGTCCATCATAGCAGCAATGCGGATTTCCAAAGGGGAAGGAAGTTCAGGGCTCTGACAATGATCCAGAGGATCCCTGAAAGCAAAATGTAATTCAAAAATTCAAATGGGGCCATGCAGAAAGGATGATTGGTTTCAGCTGCTTAATGCCACCAGTGGACACAGTTTTGCAATGCTAAAATTTAGAACAGAGACAAAACAATTTCCAGACTAGACACTGGGGACCTGGCAATGGAGGAATAGCCCCCTGGCCCTGGCTGGAATGGCAGCTTCCTCTGAGAACTCTGGACACTGGGACTACTTACTTAGGCAACATACCTGTTGCTACTGTCAGTGGCGGATTAGCCACTGGGCCAATGGGGCCCATGCCCAGGGGCCCCGGCCAATTGGGGGGGCCCTGGAAAAATGGGCATCCCCATGCCCCAACCTCTTTTGCTCGCCCAGCACTCCATCCGGGGAGTGGGAGAAGCTTCCGCACCCCAACCCTGCTCCCTGGAAGGAGCACCGGGGAGGGCAGGGCAGGGGAAGCCCCCGTGCCCCTTCCCTATTTCCCTGGCAGAAGCGCTGGGGGTAGGGTGGGGGAGGACTGCAGGCGGAAGAGGTGGGGAGGGGTCCCCACTTGCTCTGGCCCTGAGCCCCACAAACCCCTAATCCGCCTCTGGCTACTGCGACCCTGTCCTTCACACCCATTCGTTTAGCCATCCGTTGTGTCTTGTCATAGACTGAGGGTTCTCTAGGGCTGAGGCTGGCTTGGATTAAATCGTGCCTAGCACACGACACCCTGATTCCTAATTAGGGCCTCTCGGCACTACTAGAATATAAACTATAATTATAATAAGGCAGATTTACAAAGAAATAGGAAGATAGAAGAAACTTGTTACTTTCCAGGCCTTTTTGTTTGGCATTTCCTAAGATGATACTAGGATGCTATAGCTGCAATCTTTAGTATGGTGTTACTAGGCAAACCACAAAGAGTGGTGTTATCTTTTGAACTTGACTTTGTGTACGTCCACCCTGCAATAAAAGACCTGCGGCACAGCTGCAGCTGGCCCATGTCAGCTGACTTGGGCTCCAGGGCTATATAATTGCTGTGTAGTTATTTGGGCTCAGATCGGAGACCAGGCTCTAGGCCCCTCCTGGGTCTGAAAGCCCAGGCACCAGCCCCTGAGACCCAGCAAGGGAGGTGGGTCCCAGAGCCCAGGCTCCAGGCCAAGTAGGGTGACCAGATAGAAAGTGTGAATAATCTGGGTGGGGGTGGGGAGTAATAGGTGCCTATATGAGAAAAATTCCCAAATATCGGGACTGTCCCTACAAAATTGGGACATCTCATCACCCTAAGGCCAAGCCTGAACATCTACACTGCAGTTTTATAGACCCACAGCCCTAGCCCCATAAGCCTGAGTCAGCTGACCCAGACCAACCACAGGTCTTTTACTGCAGTGCAGATGTACTCTTTGTGACCCTGCAAGCTAAGGGGATCACAATGAGCCAGAAATGGCATGGGACTGGTCACTAAACCTACACAAAATGGATTCTGCACAATTCTTCCAAATTTGTCACCCTTTATTGGCTCAGTTACAGTATTGTAGGTGTCCTATCATGTGTCATTTTAAGGCTTTGAAGAAACAGACCCTATTGCACTCTCAAGCATTACAAGCTTTTTTGGTCTGGTCAGCATTGCTTCTTTTGCATAATTATGAGGGGTTTTTTAAACAAGAGCTAATATAGCTAAACAAACTTTTTAAAGGGTTAAAAACAATTAGCAATCCTGTAACTGAAATCCTTCCTCTAACTCATTTATTTCCCCTCCTGTTTGGAAGAGGAAGGAATTTGCTTGTCTTTTTCAGCCCTTGGTGGGAGAGGTTTTTATGCTGATATCATAAAGCCCTGACAGTGGGGCTTGAATGGCATCATTAATGTCATGCTGGATTTAAATTAGTGCAAAAACAGACCAACCTCAACACCTGCATCTTGGTTGTGATACTGCTCAGAGATACATCAGTGTGTTTGCCTGCTTAGCTTGGAATACTCAATGCTTCACACACAATCTGGGACATTTATCAAGGTACTGGTGATGCATGATCTGTCTATCTCAGATTAGAATCCAGCCATTTCTTTTTAATATAGTCTGTTTTGCTCAGACTTTGTGCTCATTATGTACTCTGACAAATGGGTGACTGCTTATGCTTCTATAACTTCATATCACCGGAAAATAGAAAACTTGCCTCACATCAGCCCACTCAATAGTCAAAACTGTGCTATGACGATGAATGTACATATCTGTAGTGCCTTGCCTCCCAAAGGATCCCAAACTATTTCACAAATATTATGAGAATCACTTTGCCACCAGGTGAAAGTCAGAAATTTTAATACCCAGTACACCTAGAGAGAGGGGGGCAACACCAAAGACTGTTCTGGCTGAGATGGAGCAGCATTGGCGTGGTCCCAACTGCTGTGCAGGGAAGAAAAGGTGCCCTTAAAGGGGCAGGCATCCCAGAGAAAGCTGTCATGGCAAGGGTGAGGAATGGTCAGGCTGAAGCCATTGCTTAAAGTCCTGGCTCAAGTGGTTTCATATGCCACATGCTGGGTAAATAAATTAAACGGCTCCATGCTTGTAAAACTTAAACTGGTTCTTTACTAAGAGAACTATTTACAGCGGTGCTGCAACTACAGCTAGCATTTTAGCCATGTGCATACAGACTTCTTGATGCCTCCTCCAAACTCTTCCCTCCTGCAACCTGTGCTGCTCCCTCCAAGTTCCATGCAGTGTCCTTCTATTTAAAACATCATTAGGTCTTACACTTTATACACCATTTAGAGGAAAGGGGGCAGTTAACACTTCTCTAACTACTAATGGGTTGTGCCAGCCCCTCCTCTGCTGTAAATCACCATAGATTTATCTGAGCCATTGCTTCAGGTTCTCTACGGTTATTTTTTTTTTTTACATTAAAACATACAAGGAATTTTTTTTCACAGCACAAACCTTCACTCAACCACGTGCTCCAATTACATGAATGTATGCACATAGAGGGCATGATGGATATTTCTATTTCCGCAGCGCCATTATTTTCTTCAGTTAGCAAGACAGGGTTTTTTCCCTTAGACCAAAACAAAAAAACCCCAACCCCATATTTTGTTTTAAAAAACCGAATAGCTATGAGTTCACATTGCCCCCCCAGCCGCTTCTGGCAATTACTGCATCCCCATTTTCTGCTTAAAGCAAGCAGTAAGTCAAGGCAAGAGCGTGGGCTGAAATTTGTGATATCTTTCGCTGATCCTAATACCAGGATGACTCATTAAGAGACAGTTTGAGGACAGACCTTCAGAGGGCTAATAAATCTATGAGCAAGCCAAGTGAGCCTGTAGATGAAGTTTTCATTAAGCTTTTTAGAAGAGTCAACACAATGCCATGGATCGCTTGCACACACACACAGAGGAATGAATCATGCGGACTGTTAAAGTGACAACCCCGTTTCCATACCATGGAGTCCTGGGAAGGTGAGATGAAATAGAGAACAATAATTAAAAGGTATGTGACAGGGCTGAGTGACCTTCTTATCCCTTCAGAGACCGCTGTGTTCTGTTTTCTGCCAAGGTACCACAAACAACCTTCTTGTAGAATTTCCAAGCCAATTGAATCTGCAAAGAACTGATGATCTCCTGGAGATTTCCAGCTGCAGCATGACGAGTACTTCTCACTTCTAAGAAGAAACATCTTGATGATTGTGGCTTGTCAGTGGTTTGGGTCATATAATCAACAGCAAGGCTGCTGGGCAGCCTGAAAATGGGCAGGGTGGTTAAGTGTTAGCGTCTTACATAAATTCTATATAAGGAAGTATTCTGTTGCTTGGGTGATTCAAACACCAGCCCCACAAGCTCCTGGATGATTTATTCTTGTTTTATACTTGTTCTGATTCTTCTTTCCCTGTCCATCCTGCATCCCTGCTTTGTAGGGATGACTAAAAAGAAGATATTGTGTACAAGTTTGGTAGTTGCCATTGACCCAAGGAGAACCTAAGTGACATAAGGACAGGATGGAACAAAAAGGACTATTCTGAATCTCTTCCTGTTGGAGGAACAGATTCAGAGCATGGTAGTCTAGCCTCACCCCTTCATTTCTTGGAAGCAGGATGTCTCTGGGCAAATGCAGATGACAAATAGGGTGACCAGATTCCCTGATTTTATAGGGACAGACATGATATTTGGGGCTTTGTCTTATATAGGCACCTGTTACCCCTCCACCCCGTCCTGATTTTCACACTTGCTATCTGGTTACCTTAATGACAAATCCCAGGTGGAAATGCATGGGAACTGGGGAAAAGTATTTTCAACTGAGGGGAACAAACTTCCAGAGATCAGGTGAATTCAGCCTGATTATCTTTAGCAAAACCTTCCTCTTCAGGAATAACAAGGAGTCCGATGGCACCTTAAAGACTAACAGATTTATTTGAGATTTATTCCTCTTCAGGAATGACACTCCTAACAACCCCCTTTCCCCCCCAAAAAATCCCAGAACTTTAACCAACAAATCAACCAGCCCACCAAAAACCCAAACCAAGCATCACAAAACAAAAATACCCCAAGCAGAAGTTCTACCCTGAAAATGAAATGCCAGAAACGTCATGAAATTCACTAACAATTTCGCTATTCATTTTACACAGAAGCCACTTAGATACTATGGTAATGGGCAGGTGTCTAAAACCCTAAGATACACACGATAGAGTCTCCAACACAAGGTTTACAAGGGGTGGCAAGCTGCATGGCATTGGAGGACATATTGGATATGCTTACTGCCTATATAATTTTAACCATTTACTGGATATTGGTGGCGCAGCAAATGCAAACACAGAACAAGAGGTAGTAGCCTCGGACATCTGGGCCATGCACACACTAGAATTTTTCTTACAGGGTATTTTCAGCGGTGGCACAACTGGAAATACTGCAGTTGACTGGGTTGAGGTGTTCTTACCACCGATCGTGCCCTGAACAGCAGTAAAAATGCCTGCATCCATATTAGTGTTTCCATTGGTAGAGTGTGTTACTCATTGGGAATAAATGGTAAGAAAAACTATAGTGTGAACAAGACCTTGGTAAAGTAACAGATCAATGTGGGTGGCAAACTAAAAGCCCTGGAAAAATTTGCCTGGACCAAAAATCTAAAAATATTAGGAGTCACTGAATATGTGAACACTACCATATTAATTGACTGAGTAATGTACACTGTCAGATGTATCTGAATATAGAAGCTGAAACTGAATTCTGCATACCAAGAAGCAAGAAGAATTGCATACACCAGAAATGCGATTGTGACACATGCACTTGCTAAAAGATGATTCTGGTAACTGCAATGGAAAAATAATAATCTAGAAGTAGATGTGTGACTAGTAAAAAGAGATGGCATTGTTTCTTGTGTTTTGCATCTTTAAATTTTTAAGAAATCTGCTAACGTGCATAGAGAAGAGACATTTTGTTGTCATGGTTGCTGTAACCTGTGCAGAGAACATAAATATACACTGTGCTCTCTCACTCGGGCTTTTGTTGTTGTCACTGGCTCCTGGGTGATCTTTAGAGGAGCCCTCCTTAGTGTGTCCTTGGTCAGGGTACTTCTTGGACCCTCATCTCTAATTAAATCTAGCGGTCCACTTCAGTCTCTTGGCTGTGTTTGTGGAGGCAGGGATATCACTCCCTTTGTTATCCCAGGTAGGGTTGCCAACTTTCTGATTGCAGAAAACGAAACACCCTTGCCCTGCCTCCTACCCCGTCCCTTCCCTGAGACCCTGCACAACCCTTCTCCGAGGCCCTGTCCCCATTCACTCCATCCCCCCTCCCTCCGTTGCTCGCTCTCCCCCACCCTCACTCACTCGTTCATTTTCACCAGGCTGGGGCAGGGAGTTGGGGTGCGAAAGGGGATGTGGGTCTGGGCTGGGGCTGGGGATGAGGGGTTTGGGGTGCAGGAGGGGGCTCTGGGCTGGGAGGGGTGGGGCTGAGGGGTTTGGAGTGCAGGAGGGGGCTCCGGGCTGGGGCCAAGGGGTTCAGAGTGTGGGTGGGGGTATGGGCTGTGGGAGAGAGTTTGGGTGCAGGGGGGGGCTCAGGGCTGGGGCAGGGGGTTGGGATGTGGGAGGGAGTTTGGGTGTGGGAGGGATCTCAATGCTCGGGCAGGGGGTTGGGGTGTGGGAGGTGGTGCGGACTCCAGGAGGGAGTTTGGTTGTGGGAGGGAGCTCCGAGTTGGGTGGGGCAGAGGGTTGGGGTGCGGGAGGGGGTTCAGGGTGCGGGCTCTGGGCATCGCTTACCTCAGGCAGCTCCCAGAAGGGGCCAGCATGTCCCTCTGGGTCCTACGTGGAGGCACAGCCAGGCAGCTCCACACGCTGCCCTGTCCGCAGGTGCTGCCCCCTCAGCTCGGAGACCCCTGGCTGTCCTTGCGTCTAGGGGTGGGAGGGTCGTGCCGGCCACTTCTGGGAGCCACCCGGAGCCAGGGCAGGCAGGCTGGTCAAGCTGCTTGCCTGTAAACAGGCGAGTTTCTCCTCCCCGTTCTGTCTATGCTCAGTATGGGCTTTGTAGCATTACAGTTCTTTCCTGTTGTTTTCCCTAATTTATAATAAAAATCATGCATAGGACAATAATAACAGAATAGAAATGAACTCTTGACATTTCTGAGTCTGAGCCCAATTGCAGAAATAGAGGAGAAACAAAGCTACAGTGATTAAACCAGCTTTTATCAGGAGAGAAACTAACATTGCACTCTTATATCTTACAAAGCTTCAGGGAAGCGATAACAAATGCTTTTATTTTCTAAGATCCAGCACCAACACCAAAATCGTCGGAAAACATTAAAAGCAACATGATGGCAAAAGGCTGGAGTCTAGTAATGGATGAGACTTGAGATAGTGTGTTTGGTTAGTTTAATCGTGCATGGTAAAAGAATGTCAGGTACATTTTAAAATATACTGCAGTGTTCTAGAATTGTATTGCTGTAGGTTATTCCCTAATATTTAACAGAATGGTTTGTCTTAGCAGAAAATAGGATGTTTAATCATCTAAAGCATCACCACTTCTCTGTTGGGAATAGAGCTCGGCAAAATATTCATGTTATGTTCACAGCATACAAACAGAAAAGTTAGATAAAGCATAGAATGCTTTTGCTGGAAGGCTGCAATGTAACACTACTTTATTTCTTAGAATTGAGAACAATAACACCCAAGAATCCAGAACAGAAAGACACAAAGCAGACTTCTCCCTAAAGCACACAGGCACAACTCACCCCATTTTACCGTAGACTGGCTGGCTGCAAATTGAGTGTTGCTAGGCCCAGATAGAACTTTTCTCTACGGAGCCCCCTAGCTTGCAAGCAGGGCCAGGAAAATCCTCTGGAATTTAAAATGACAGCCTATCATTTTAAAAAGTTTTCAGTATACCACAATTCAGAGCAATTTTTTTAGAAGTGGTAGCGCTACTGTGAAAATGTAAAGGACATGAGGATGTAGGGGGGTACAGATCAAAAATCATGAGTCAGACCTCCAAAATCATGAGACTGGCCCCCCAAAACTACAATGAATCACAATAATTTTTTTTAATCACAATTGATTTTTTTGAGTTAATTGTGTGAGTTAACTGCAATTAATCGACAGCCCTAGTGTGTGTATATAATTTGCTACTAGTAAGACATTTAGTGTCTCCATTGTGGATGCACATATACCTACATCTATACACAGTATGTGCCTTATGGATAATCTTACTGTAAGTCCCATAACCCTTGCATTTCCTGATTTGTGTATTTAAACTTGCATATTTAAATACAACCTCTTATGTTAATGCCGTGTCTATTATATTAAATCAAAACCAAAATCCAACTCTTTTTTCGTCTCTGTTGACTTTTTAACTCCTCTCTATTCCCCTGCCAATGTGTGTGTGATAATTTCTGGTTGAAAAGTCAACCTTCACTGGACACAGAAATGCATGCTTCTCCCTGGCTGCTCCAGTGAAGACACCACTTACCCTCTCCTCACCCCTAAGACAGGGGATCTGCCACCCATTTCCCATTACTATCTTGACCGAGCAGCAACGCATCTCTGTTTCCTGCTGCCCCGGGGCCTTCTCTACCTGGGAGCTAGCAGCACCACTTCCCTGTTTCCCCTTCTCTCTTGTCCTGGAAATTCTCCTCTGCCTAGGTCCAGCAGCACCATTTCCCCAGCTCCCCCCTTCCCAGTGCCCCAGGACTCTCTCTGCTCTATGCCATATATGAAAGCAGGGCTTGGGGCAGGGCAGGTCTGTGTCCTGGCTTGCAATCAGGTCATGAGAGCTGACAATGCTGCACACTGTCCTCCCCTGGCTGCTCAGAGGGGATGCCCCTAACCCTCCATCATACCCAGGCTGGGTGCATTGCCACCTGATCCTTCCATCTTGCACCCATCACCATCCTCTATACCCTCAGCCTCCCTCCTCATTCTCCCCCACCCACCTTTCACAGGGTGTCTGCAGCTGATCAGTCCCTGTGTCCTGACCAACCCCCTGAACCACAGAGTGGCAGCCAGTTTTCCTATGGGCCTGGCTTCAGTCTCCCTGACAACAGTGGGAAGCGGCAGCCAACTTTATTAAGAGCATTTCCACATGCAGATCAACTGTAGAGACATGGCAGCCATCTTGCTGGCTTCAGCCCATTGGCAGTAGATCCCTTTGAGGATCTGGGCCTCAGAGCCAGTGTGGAGAGGGGACTGACAGGGGGGAGCTGAGCCAGCTACAGATAGCAGCCTCCTGTCTGTCTGTCCAGAGAACAGCCCCCAGTGGCAGGGTGTTGCAACTGACACCGCATCCTTCTTGAGCCTCAGGGGAGAGGCAGGGCGACTCACTCTTTCCTTGACACCTCCCTTCATGCCAGGTGGTGGAATTGGCGAAATACATTGCAGCCCCACACTGACAGATGGAGGAGAGGAAAGGTGTTTCCCCCGTCCCTTTCAACCAAAGTTATGCCCATTCACTCAAACCCAGCTAGACGCCTTAAGTGCTCTGCCCAAGGCTCCCATTCATTTGAGCTGCAACAGCGGCACTTTCCCAATCCTCACCCACATTTGTTACCAGTGCAGCACTCAAACATTCAGCATCCTCTGTCTTTTAAGTAATTTTTTTCCTAGTCTATTTTCAGCCTCTCCATCAGGGTCTGTCTTTTACTAGAGGATGATTGCTATGTGTCCTCTCGCTTCTGCACTCTCCAATATTGCACATTCTTTATGCCTAGGAGAAACAAATACAGAGGGCATACTAACATAGGCTGTGTCTTTTATACCCTCACTGCTGGGGGCTAGCGGCAAAGAGACTAAGGGCTGGTCCACACTAAGCCCCCAGTTCGAACTAAGATACGCAACTTCAGCTACGTGAATAACATAGCTGAAGTCGAAGTATCTTAGTTCGAACTTAAAGGTACTTACCGCGGGTCCACACGAGGCAGGCAGGCTCCCCCGTCGACTCCGCCTACTCCTCTCGCGGAGCAGGATTACTGGCGTCGACGGCGAGCACTTCCGGGATCGATTTATCGCGTCTAGACAAGACGCGATAAATCGATCCCAGAAGATCGATTGCTTGCCACTGAACCAGTGGGTAAGTATAGACGTACCCTAAAACATCTTTCAATTCTTACTACTGACTAGGGTTGCCAGCCCTCCAGGACTGTCCTGGAATCTCTAGGAATTAAAGATTATATCATGTGATGAAACCTTCAGGAATATGTCCAACCAAAATTGGCAACCCTACTACTGACTACAGTGTGTCATCCACCTGTTGAATTGAAAAATTTGACTTTTTTGTCCAAAACCATGGTTTTTCAGCTGAATTTTTTTGTTTCTCAGATGAAATTTTTCAGTTTGGGGCCAAACACATTCAGCAAAAATTCAGTTTTTCTGTAGAAAGCACATGCTTTTCACAAAAAAATTCACTTTGCTGAACCGCCCAACGAACAAAACCCAAAAAAAGTTGACAAACTTATTGACCAGCCCTACTACTGATTTAGAAGAGACTCCTGCCTGAACCCTTCCCTGCACAGAGCTGTAAGAGTTTTATGCATGTCAGAATGTGCTTGGGCTCCGAAGGCCTGGACACATTTAGATAAACAGCTGTACAAATGAGCGTTATCAAACCTTTTACATTTTAAATGTTCCTATGACTAGTATGTGTGTGAAATCTATCAGTGTCACAGGAAGTACATAACACCCACGTGAAATTAAAATACATAGATTTTAGAACAAAGTACATGCCCTCTTAATAATATGGGTGACTGAAAATCATGAAAGCAAGAGATACATTGGATGTGCTAGTGTCAGGTATTCTTTCTTGCAGGCACTACCCTATCAGCTGCTCTACACAGCTCTGCCAATTCATGTCATTGCCACAACACAGCTGCTGCTTTTCCTGTCTTGAATGGGCCTCTTCTGAGCAGGAATGATCAATTATGACAAATTGTGTTGTGGTTTTATTATTCAAACAAACACCCACTAAAGACCAAGCATTTTCACCAGTAACTTGCTAAAAGCATACCAAAACACCTAACACTACAACAACTGAGATTAAAATGAGGCATTCAAGGAAGAAATTCGATTGAAGGGCTGGCTTATGCAGTATCAGTGCCAACCATGTGGCTGTCAAGTGTCACAGCAGGGAGAGGGAGAGAAAAATAATAGCCAACATAAACTGCCTAAGTCATCCACAAATCTCTTTGGAGCAATGAAGTAGGTAGATTCTTGACTGAGCACTCTATTTACAAAAACATTGATTTTCTTTCTACAGTGCATGTAATGAATGATAGACAGAGACGCTGCTTCCAGTATGAATGAGAGATGCATATATTGATGTGAACAATCTTTCAAGACAGCGCACAGACTTATTGGTATGATTAATCAATATGGCAGCCTAGAAGCATCCAGGATTTCCTAAAATTCAGAATCGTTCCTATTGTGAAGAGTCACTTTGTCTAGATGTCAAAGGGCTGGGAAATTCTGAGTTACTGATAATGTGTGTTGTTTGCTTGCTGATAGAATGTTACACAGCAATATGTTTTCAGTCTGTCTGTCTAACAATGAGAGCGTTTCAGGTTACTCCTATTGGAGTCAAAGAAATGCTTTTAGGAATAATACTTCTGACTGTATATTTATTATGTCGTTCTAACATCCACCTGCCCTCAACACTGTTTCTATTTCCATCAGCTCAAAGACTCTTCCACTTTATTCAGTCACTGATTAATTGATCTTCACTTTAATTTGTCAAAAACCTCTATATCCTAATTTTTTAAAAAATATTTTTTTTAAATATGCAATAATATAAAAATCTCAATCAAGGTATTTCAACATAAGCATATTATAGTACAGAGGTAAATCAATTGACCACAGCAATAGGTATTTGCATTACATACCTAATGTAGATATCACAACCCCAAATTTACTCTTTTCCCACCATTCCAGTTACAAAAGCAATGTGTGTAAGGGGGCAGGGGGAAGATTCAGACAAGACCCAGAATGGAGAATCCTTAGAATTATGGCACATTCTGAGGTGTGTCGGTCTGTAATGCAAATCCTGCAATGGAGTGAGATAGAAATGGGCAGCCCATTCCCTGAAAAGATTTTCTTTTTGCTTTGGGCACAGCAGCAAGTTTATTTTGCCAGCTCTTTCTTCCCTCAAAGACAGAAGAGGAGGGGATCAGTTTGGCCAGCTACCCTTTAAAAAGTGTTAAGAATAGGGATAAAGCTGGCCAGCCACCCCCTAGAGCTACCACAAGAACAGGAGGGTAACAGGAAGCCATTGTCACTCCATGCATCTGAAGACGTGGGTTTTTTACTCACAAAAGTTTATGCCCAAATAAATCTGTTAGTCTTTAAGATGCCACCGGACTCCTCGTTGTTTTTGAGGAAGTCATTAGCGCTCTCCTACTCCATAAGCAAGCAAAAGGCAAGGAACAGTCCAAGGCTCCTAGAAGATGATGTGCTGACTTTTGGCTTTGAGTAGAACCCATATGAAACTTTAGGTTTACCTGGCTTTCAACAAATACCACACAAAACTTGGTGCAATTGGCTGAGTTTTGCTTTTATGTTTGGGGGGATACATTCAGGGTCGGCCCTAGACCAAATGACTCCCCGGGTGAGGAGCGTCTTCGGCGCCTTCCCCCTCCATTTGTTAAACTTTTGAATATCTTATTTTTTATTGCATTTGTAGCTCATTTCTCAACTTTGATGCACAATTTGCACGTATGATTTATCCTTGTCATATAAGATGATAAATTTGCACACTAGGATCTGTAAATCTGTATTTATTCATGCTAACAACAAAAACAGCACCCCAAGCCTAGCACCATAGGTGGTCACCTGGGTCACCTGCCCCTAAATCCGGCTCTGGATACATTTGTACCTGAAACTCAATGGGGTACGAACCCATGGAACCAAAAGGGATAGCGATGGTTTATCAACCCCTTGTGAACTAATGCTGCAGTGTTTCACATAACTTGGCTGCTTAGGCAGCTGCCTGCATTCAGTCACAACTGAAAGAAAAGCTAACGTTGCTTGACAAAAATAGCTCAAGTCTACAACTGCTGTGAAGAGCTATCCCAGAACCTATTATCTTGTCCCTGCTGCCTTCATGTGTATCCCAGTGAGTTTGTGTTGCTTCACAATGGAGTCAGAAGAACACTGTTGACAAAAGCAATACAGTAATGAGTTGAGTAGCACTCAGTTATCATTTTGCTTTTATTTGTACTGATTGTCTGGAGGGAGGTTTCTTGAAAATCCAAGATGTGCCATTGCTGGGTTCAGAGTGGCTGCTAGCGGCAATACAAAGTGTTGAAAATAATAGACATGACCGACCTAATTGAATAAAACAGTAATGTAGAAGTGGGGCTTCTACCCCTTTAAATTGTGCCATTTACAAATTATGAGGTTCCAGTGTCTCTATATTATTGCTTACAGAGGTGCTTTACTGGTTCACTTAACCTCTGTAAATACTACCCCATTCTAGCTTCTCTGTAGGCATCCACTAAACCAGCTTCCTGTTCCAGTTTTGAATGCAAGAAGTGGCTGCTGCTAAATTATAGGCTGTCTAGATTCAGACAGACACTTTCTGGCAACTAAAAATTCACTTTTAAGAAAAGGGAGAAGTGTGCTTGTGTGGAGAGAAAGATATTATTTCTTCCAGTTACTGTATGATGGACTGCAATGGAAGGGGTCCTTCAAGATGACAGGTACTCGGCCTATTGCTGATACACAAATACTGTCATCCCATACTAATCTAGTACATGAAAAAGAAGTAGCAAAGCCATCATAATGGATCTGGACAGCTGGGTAGGCCAGTCTGATTCTTCAGTTATCAGAGCCCAACCTCACATTTACTAGACTAGAAGGAAATGCCATATATTGTTCAGGAGACATAGGCAGAGGTATACAACAGGGCTGGCTGGAAAACAACATTTCTGTTTTGCCAAAAATTGAGGTTTCAGAATTTGTTTTCATCCCATTTCAGAATGAAAATGAGACCTTTTGAATTTTTGGGTTTTTTTTGCAAAAGAGTCACTCCTCCCCCAAAGAAGCCAATAGCCTAGCGAGGGCATTCCCATGGGATGTGGGAGATCCAGGTGCCAGTCTCTGCTCCAGAATAAGGACTCAGACTTCATACTCCCCTGTTGCAATGAGTGCCCAAACCACCAAGTTATAGTGTCTCTCTCTTGCTGGCCCAAAGAATAGTTCATTATTTATACCAAATGGAACAGCTCCAACAGGAAAGATTGACTTTACAGCCAGGTAGTTAGGACACTAACCTGAGATGTGGGAGATTTAAGTCCCTGCTCTGTGTGATTCAGAGCAGGGCTCTCTCTCTCACACACCCTCCCCCGCACAGTTTCGATAAATCAACATTTTCTGTCCAAAAAGTTTTGTCAAAAAATTCCTGATAGCTCTAGTATAGAACCAACAGGAAAATGAAATAAACAGGGTAGGATTACAATTAACACACGTGTATGATTCTCTGTAAGCTGCAGTTCTGTTAAAAAACTAAGCCTAACTATTAAGCAGAGATCAAGCCTGGCATAGCTTTGTCAGTCAGGGGTATGAAATAAAATCACACTCCTGAGTACAGCAGCACCCCCAGCTGGGACTACCCCCAGCCTAGACTCAGCTATGTCAGTGAATGAATGCTTCCATCAACATAGCTAACTTGGTCCAGGGAGGTGCATCAGCACAGGCTGCATCTATACAATGGGATTATGGAGGCATAGCCATGCCCATGTATCTGTGCCAGTATAGTCTCCTTGGAGAAGACACCAGCCTAAGGAAAACTTTGAATATCATGATGCTTGGTTTGCTGAAAACCAGTGTTGCCAAAGTTGAAGACTACCTCACCAAAAGCATGGCATCTGAAATACTCACCGAGCTGTATTATCCCAACTCTTAACATTAATAACAAACACTTTGTAGTTACACACCCCTCATCATCTGAGGATCAGAGCCATTTACAGACATTAATTATGTGCCACAACTTCTCTGCAGTGTAAGTGCTGTCCTTGTTTTAGGAATGGGGGAAAGAGACACAGATCAGTTAAATGACTTGCCCAAGATGGCATGGCGAGTGAGGGAAGAGAAACCACTAGATCAGGTGGTCAAAGAGTCAAGGTTCTTCTCCACACTTCACAAGACTGATTTCCCTATGTTTCTTATGGGTTCTATTTTCTTAACATTAAAACACTAACTAGTGTGGCAGCATAATGAAGGTTATTCTTTTCAAAACTTGCTCTTGAAGCCTGTGGTAAAAGGACAGTGTCTTTTAAAATAGCCCAGTTAGGGGATTGGTAGTAAGCACAAGCAAGCAGGCATTTTACAACTGACATTTTAATGTTTTTATCCAAGTTATTGACACTGCAATTTTCTTTTTAATATCCTTTGGATTTATACCTTTCTTTAAGGAGAAACACTCCCAGACACACAGGATTTCTATTTATATCTAGAAGAGCTATTAGAGAAAAAGCTATGTGGGAAAAATAAGTGTCTATCTGGTAAATAGAAGGAGGTAAAGATTTGTAACAGACAGTGCACACAGATCCTGTAGCTTTCTATATTTTTCTGTATTGCTTCAGCTGAAGTGCTTCAAGCACAGCACGGAAAGTGTCACAGCAAATCAATATCACCAAAAGGAGAGCATTGTTGATGTGACTCCGTACGACGCATGAAAAGATGGAAAGCACTTCTAACTGTCCTCTGCTGATGCTTTTTGCCTGTATTAATGCAGCTGTTTTCTGCTCCCCTCTAGGAAAGAGAGAAGTGTCAGTGTTTTAATCTTACTCCATGTGACCACCCTTGCCCTAAGCCTGCTCAAACAACAGAAACCATTACAAAACATATTAGGCACTGGATGTAGTAGATTAGTGCAGTCTGTTTGGAGACAGGTAAGAAAGAAAAGCCATTCTCATATACTTGTGAGGTAGATGGGGGAGTGGGCCTGGCCCTAGAATGATACAGACATACTTAATTGAGTCATACCATTATAGTCATCACTGTCACACACTTTCTGTATGACTTTGGACACGTCATGCCCAACAGCCACTGAAGTTAATGGGTGTCTCTCCACTCAATAGACACTGGGTCTGGTCCTTAATCTCAGGGCCTCAGTTCTCCAGTTGTAAAATGGAGATGATTCTTCTCTAGGGGAAATGCTAGGGTAACCATGAGACATTCCTGGTGCACGAGGACTGCTTGTGAAAGTTCAGATGCTGCAGTGATGAGTAGCATAGAAAAGCCTACACTATACATACATAAATAAAGGAGTGAAGATGGATGATGTCAAGGTTGATGCTGAGGATAACACATTCCTTTTATAAGTGAGAGTTGAGCAGCAGTGGTATGATGCAAGGGTCTTTACCCATTCCCAGGTTACAATGTGTGTTACAGCCAGAGAATGCTCTAGACCACAACGTAGTAATTGTTAACAACAATAAAAAAAAATGACACTAGACAATGGAAGTTCCCAGTGTCATGACTCCACCCTTGCTTAGGGTGGTAGTAGCAAGCATACGAGAGCAGACTGGTCAGGACTCACCACCTTTCCTCATTGAGCTCGCTGGGATCTCTTCACTCCCTGTCCCACTACTTTGCTTCCAGGTGGAATGGATTAACAAGAGAGAACATGCAGGCTTCACTCATCCAAGCATAGGACTGTTGCAGAGGTGGGTTGGTAAGGCTAGCTCCAAAAAGCCATGATGGAATGACAGTAACAAGAGCCATTTGCTTGGGTTATGGCTCCCAAAGTATTGAGTTCCAGTATTAACAACCCAATAAACTGAACAGGGAGGTTCACACCTCTCAGAGCTATTTTTTCAGGCTGTCTGCAAACTCAGGCAGACACCACTGTGTCTGTTACACTCAAGTAACATTTTCAAGGTGTTCTGCACATCTATGAAGACTCAGAAGCCCGGAGTTAATCTACCCAAGCATCTCTGTCATTCCACAGTTGACAAAAATGTCCCTTTAACAGAGAATATTGCCAATTAGCCAGTTAAATTTTCATCCCATTAATGTCCATGGGATTTTTACCAGTGATTTCACCTGGCTTTTTTTCTTGATATCCTGCTTCTTTTTTGCTTTTCTTATATTATGTTATGATTAAACAGACTACATGCTGAGGCTAAGGATTTTTATCTCCTTACTTTTGACTTGACAGTTTTTTTTCACTAGTTTCCCCTTTAAAAAAAATCTCCTTTGGGAATTTTAATGTCACAATGCTAGTTTAGCTTCTCTGAATGTGATATATCAACAGTTTATATGTAGATATTTGAATTTACCCATTATTACTACTTTATTAGAGTTAGTTTTCTGTGATCCCCTCTCAACAGTGTGCAGCCTGTTGAAAGGCCAGTTGTATAACCCTGCTAGTATATTTGTGTTCTTAGGCTTGGGTTATGACCTATTGGTTTCAGTGTAGCCCTCTCTTTCTAGGCACACTGCACCACTTCTGTTTGACCAATCTATAAACTCTGTTACTGTGCTTATCCTTGCCCTACAGCATGAGCTTTTTATGAGCTTGACCCAATGCTAATGCAATGCAAAATTTGCCCAGCAAATATCAGTCTGAACATACAGTTGAGATGCCCCTCTTTGAAGAGGAAGAACATCACTCTCCGATAAGTGGTGTATATATGCACCACGCATTCACAGATGCAAAACTTTAGAGTCTATATTTAGAGGAAGGGCTCTTTCATGTCAGTGCGCTGCTCTGCAGATGAATTTAAGGAAAGAGTTATAAATCCAGACCACATGACATTACCTCCCACATGCTTCACCCTCTAGCCTTCACAGACAAACCCTTTCATCAGCTATGTCAATTTGTAGTTCATATTATAGACCTACGTTCCAAAACTTACCATCCTTTGCTAAATTGCTTTATGCAAACTAATCACATTGCCTCTGTTTCAGAGTCATAAAAGCTACTCTCTCTTTGTTACTGGTCACAGCTGATATAAACTGGGATACTGTCCTTCATGTCAACAGAGCTACATTGAATTCCACCAGCTGCAGATCAGGTCTTCAGGTTTACACACTTACCAGTAGGATCATACACTTTACATTCTTTTACAATTTCCCAACCTCCTGTTTTATTCAACAGAGCTCTCTTCCCTCTATTACTGTCTGACTTCCATGAAGCCTGTTTTATTATAATGACAAAGACCTACAGATCTGTTGAGGTTTTATGTGTATGTAGCTTTGATTTAAATGGCATCGTACTAGTGAGGTCAGAGCTCAGTTCTTCCCACACAGCCTTGATAACCTGATGCTCCGTTTTCTTGTTTAAAGAATATAACATGCTGTTAAAGAGTCTGTTAATACTGGGTTGCCTCAATGAACAGCTGGAAAGTATCAGATTCACTTGCCATAAAAAGTTTCAGAATGTGTAAACTCTTTGAACTTTAAAATCTGGTGCCCACTGAAAAGATTTTTTTAAAAGAATACAGTTCCATTTATACAGTTAATTGAAAATAACATGGAAGTCAGAGATGGAAATGACCTATTAGAATAGATCATTGTCACCATCAGACTTTTATTTGCAAATCTAATGCCTGCAATAGATTTTCTAGTGTTCTGCCTGGTATTGTTTTAAAAGTTCCCTCAGCAGATTATTCCACAGCCTGATATGTTCTAAAGTCTTTTCATAAACAACACTTGGTACCTGTAAGTAACATACAGTTACTCCTGGAGGAATTCTGCGCCAATGCGTGTGCACAGAATTTATGTTCCCCACAGATTTCTTTGCTTCTCTGCAGAAAAATGACTTTCTGATGGGGAAGCAAAGGGAAGCCACAAGAGCAGTCATGCAACCTTCCCCAGCAGTATGTTTTGAGTGCCCAGGGCATCCGGCAGAGAGGTAAATCACTGTGGGGCAGGAGGTGGGACTAGGGACTGCGCTGAGCTCAGCTGGTAGTCTGGGCTGGGCTGGGGAGGACAGGACTTCCTCTTCCCCTGCATGGCATCTGGGGCCGGGTCAGACCCACGTCCAGATTTCTCCCCCAGCTTCAGGAAGCTCTGCAAACCCCCCCCCCCCCCCCCGCTTCCTGTATCCATCACTCCTCAGCTGCAGGGGGAGGGATCCCTGTACAGGGAGCTGCTCCCCCATCCACCCAACCCCCGTGCATCCAGACACTTTCATACCCAGACCCTCCCACCAAGCCTCATCCCCCTGGACTCGGAACCCCCCCCGCTGAGCCCCATTGCCTCTGCAACTGGACCACCCCAACAAGCCACCCGCAACCAGAGCCCCACCCCACTGAGTCCCAACCAGTTGCACCTGGATCCCCAACATAAAATTTATAAAAGAAAGTCAGAAAGCTACAATAAAGTTCAATTTTAGGATAACCTTTCCAAGAAGGAGTAGAACATAGTGAGCCTAATTCTGATCTCATTTAATTACATAGGTGTAAATTAAGAGCAAGTCCACTGTAATCATAAAGGTTACACACAGGTGTAAACTTGGAGTGAAGTCACAGGGTGGTTGGCCCTTGGATATTCTTTTTGGTCCTCCTGGAGGCCACCTATTACAATGCTATGTTAGAAAAGCAAGGGCTTTTGATAGGAACTGCTGTCAGCCAACCCTCAGCCTGGCATTGGCCATAGTTTCTTCCAGTCTCTTGCCCCTGACTCTCTTATGGGAACCCCCACTCTTGGGCAAGTTCACTGAGCTCACTCCCAGGGTCCTTTCTGGGTCTAATTACCTGCAGTCCTTGGCGCTGCTCCTCAGATCCAGCTACAGAGCACTGACAGAGAGCAGCCATCCAGAGCCCTTGTCAGGCCTGCAGTGTCAATCTGTCCTAAACAAGAGGGGTGGGGGAAAGGAAAGGCTAGTCACTGCGTCAGGCTGAGCTTCCCTAGCAGCCTCTCCTTTTGGGCAAACTTCCCGCCCTGCTCTGTGGCCAGGTTCACCTTTTTAAGCTCCCCTTCTCCAGGTACAGCATGCTCTGCCTGTAGACCTAATTGGCATGGCCTGAGTGCAGGCATGCTGGTTAGACTTGCTATTAGTGGGATGGGGACATGTCCCCTGACATGCACCAAGACTGCTGCAGCAGAATTTAGTAGGTGATTCAACACATTTATATAATCATTTCTGCTTCTAGTTACCAATATATCTATTCTCATACAAGAACATAATGTACTGTATACGATCATAGCACAAATCAGGATTATATTTCTTTCTGGAAGATATTGCTACAAAATGAATGACCTTGGACAATTTTGGAATGTGCAGATAAGCAGGAAATATCTCATATCAAATTGCTCTTTGGAGAGAAAGTGTATGCACTTCATTTCTGAATATGTGCAAGGAGACTGAAGAAATCCTTTTCCAAGTGGAGGATAGGTAAAATAATCCCAGGAGACTTAAATCAGCATGAAAAAAAATTAATTTTTCTCAGGGCAAGGAAGGCTTTCAGTAATGCTTATGGAAATTTTAATATGAAAATCTTGTTAGGTGCAGTTGAGCTTGCCTTTCGGGAAAAGAAGCTGTACAAGCTCTTACTTGCTAATGCCTGTGATGTTTGCTACTCTCTAATCTATTATTGATTTGTTGAACAGACATGGTTTTGACAGAAGAATTTGTAATTAGGAGTGGGGTCTGATCTACACCACAGACCTATATCGGTATAACTATGTCACTCAGGGTATGTCTACACTACGAAATTAGGTCGAATTTATAGAAGCCGGTTTTACAGAAATGGTTTTTATACAGTTGATTGTGTGTGTCCCCACATAAAATGCTCTAAGTGCATTAAGTCGGCGGACCGCGTCCACAGTACCGAGGCTAGCGTCGACTTCTGGAGCGTTGCACTGTGGGTAGCTATCCCACAGTTCCCGCAGTCTCCGCCGCCCATTGGAATTCTGGGTTGAGATCCCAATGCCTGATGAGGCAAAAACAGTGTCGCGGGGGATTCTGGGTACATGTCGTCAGGCCCCCCTCCCCCCCCGTGAGAGCAATGACAGACGATCGTTTCGCGCCTTTTTTCCTGGGTTACCTGTGCAGACGACATACCACGGCAAGCATGGAGCCCGCTCAGCTCCACAGGATTGCAAAAGAGCTCCAGCATGGACCGAATGGGAGATACGGGATCTGCTCGCCATATGGGGAGACGAATCAGTGCTAGCTGAACTCCGTTGCAGTAAACGAAATGGCAAAATATTAGAAAAAGTCTCAAAGGCCATGAAGGACAGAGGCCATAACAGGCCATAACAGCAGTGCCGCGTGAAAATTAAGGAGCTAAGGCAAGCCTACCACAAAGCCAGAGAGGCAAACGGAAGGTCCGGGGCAGAGCCGCAAACATGCCGCTTTTAGGCGGAGCTGCATGCCGTGCTAGGGGGTGCAGCCACCACTACCCCAACCGTGTGCTTTGACTCCATCAATGGAGAAGCACACAACATGGAAGCGGGTTCGGGGTACGAGGAAGATGATGATGAAGACAATGAAGATAGCTCACAGCAAGGAAGCGGAGAAACCGGTTTCCCCAACAGCCAGGATATGTTTATCACCCTGGACCTGGAACCAGTAACCCCCGAACTCACCCAAGGCGTGCTCCCAGACCCTGAGGGTGCACAAGGGACCTCTGGTGAGTGTACCTTTGTAAATGTTACACATGGTTTAAAAGTAAGCGTGTTTAATGATTAATGATTAATTTGCCCTGGCAATCGCGGCCAGTACAGCTACTGGAAAAGTCTGTTAACGTGTATGGGGATGGAACGGAAATCCTCCAGGGACATCTCCAGAAAGCTCTCCTTGATGTACTCCCAAAGCCTTTGCAAAAGGTAATGTGAACAGCAAAATTTAACGTGAAAGAGTGTACCCATTGTTCTCTAAAATGTGTCTTTTTTAACCACCTCTCCCTTCTCCTCCACCAGCTGCAAATGTTTCTCCTTCGCAGAGACTAGTGAAGATTAGAAGGAGAAAACGGTGGACTCGGGATGATATGTTCTTGGAGCTCCAGATGTCCTCCCATGCTGACAGAGCTCAGCAGAATGCGTGGAGGCAGTCAATGTCAGAGTGCAAAAAAGCACAATATGAACGAGAGGAGAGGTGGCAGGCTGAAGAGGATAAGTGGCATCAGCTTGCTGACAGAAGGCAAGAGTCGATGCTCCGGCTGCTGGAGCATCAAACTAATATGCTCCAGTGTATGGTTGAGCTGCAGGAAAGGCAGCAGGAGCAGAGACCACCGCTACAGCCCCTGTGTAACAGATCATGGAGTTTCACTTCCTGTGTTATCTTCCATGTCTGTTTTTCTTTCTTTTCTTTCTCCACTCTTATCACTTTCCTTCCCTACATTGTGTTCTCAAAATCCTTCCTGATATTTTCTCTCTCTTCTTCTCTCATGTCTACTTCCAAAATCTCTTCCCCCTTTTTGTCAATACTGTTACCCCTTTTGGTCTGAGGGGTTAGCCAGTTTTGGGGGGGCTTGTGAGTTGTTTCTGTCATGAGGAGAAATTGATGATGACGTCAGATATTTCTATGCAAACCTGTTTATTTACAAAACAATGAACATAAAGCCCTGTTTCCTAGAGCACACCAGGAGACAGTTACTTTGTTCAGAGTTCCAAGCCTGTTTCCCTCCAGCTCTCTGCCCCAAAAGCTCACCCTCTAAGCTTTTTCTCAGCGATACTACAAAATGCTTCTCTGGTGCTTCCTATGTACCTTCTCTGTGCAATTCAGTGTTGTTTTTTGCCGCTTCTCTCACACACACTTGCAGACACACAGCTGCAATCAAATCAATCCCCTACCCCACATTCGTTACTGGATCCCCAGGAAACCCCTGGGACTGCATGGCCCAGCCATGACCCAGACTTGTGTGCAGTCTAATCCTTGGGTGGTGGATTTCCATTGTTTCAGCTATCATTAAACAAAGGGACATTCAATTGTTCTCTCATTTAGCCTGAATGGAAGGAGGCTATCATACCCACTTGCTTCAGTGAGGTCACGTGATTGCTCAACCCCCAGCATAACAATAACATACTTGTCTTTTCTAAACTTATCCCATCAGTTTCTCCCTTTCACACACAAGACTTGGAAATTTTACCTAACACCATATAGCCGAGGACTTAGATCTAGTCTAGGAAACTAGGTCGGTATAACTAGGTCATTCAAAGATGTGAAAAAGCCACAGCTCTGAGCAAGGCAGTTAAACTGACCTAACCGCCGGTGTAGACAGGGAGAATTCTCCCATTGACCTAGCTACCACCTCTTGGTGCAGCTTTGCCTCTTCAGCATTTCAAGTGTAGACAAGACTTAAACTTACTAGTCAATGAGTGATAGGAAACAACCCAATGAAAAGCCAATCCTCACCATAGCCCAGCTCTTGGAAAAAGAGAAAGGTGCTGGAATTCCCACTAGGATGCTATTCTTGGATCCTGCTTGGAGGAGAGGATGGGGGGATTCCATCTTTCATATCATCCCTAGATTCATAGGTCCCTGATAAATTTTCAGCACTCCCACCGGCTACTGGAGAGAAATCCTGTTCTCCCATCTCACCCCAGAGCATCCTGGGTGGCACAGGAGTAGGTAGGAGAGTGTCAGACTCCATTTGGATGTGAATAACTTCAATGCACACTTCTAAGGATGCTCATAGTTTTCTCAAGTAACAGCACAATAGAGTTGGCATTCTTTTCAATTTCACTGCAAACCACAGGGTTCTGACAAATTTTCATCCTGCTGTAGCTTGGAAAAACTGTGAGCAGCAGCTCAGGCACTGGTGATGTCTGCAGACTTTGTAAAGCAGCACTATGTATGAATAATAGGGTTATATTTTAAGTTATGGAACTATAGAATGGGCTTAGGAAGGATTTAAGGGTTTTATCTTTTTCACCGACATAGGTTACGTTGTGTGTGTTGAAGATTTGGAATCAGTTCAGTCTATTTTTATAGATTTATTAAAAGGTTAAGTAGGCAGTTATAAAACAAATGCAAGTTTAAGTGAAAGTAGGTAGATGAATTTATAGTTCTCCTGATTTAATTTACAAGAGTACATTAGAATGGTCAAATTGATATTACAAGTTGAAATACAATTCGTAAGTCAATGGTTCAATTTATCTAGTTCACTAATTACAACAAATAGTAATTAAATCATACTAAGTTAAGAAAAACGATTCTTCTTCAGATTTTACAGAAAGGTTGATGGAAGAATCCCTTTTTCTTTAACTTGATTAATTTAACTCAAAGTCTGCTGAAAGCAGCAGCTGTTACTTCACCTTAATGATAATGGAGTACTACTCTCAAAATGATTTCCTGGTAGCTTTTCTTTGGTTCTCTCTCTCCCATTTAAGCTTTGCTGTTCACAAAGGTTATATCAAGCTTGGTTTGTCAATATATTTCCTTCTCTACGTTACACAATGTCTGCAGTTTTCAGACAGTCTGGCACAAAGACAAAATTATTTCTAAAATTCCAGACTTATAGCAGCTTTTGAACATCACTGGTTTAACCCAGGGCACCCTCACTGTTTTGATAAACTTAAGGGCTTAGTGTTTAATTCTGGGAACAGTTAGTAACACAAAAAGAGACACATACACATGCACTCTAGTAGGCATTGGAATGGATTGAGCATCCTCAAATTGCACTGCTGAAGGATCTTCACATCTTCTTTTCTTTGAAGTCTTTAACTCACATGATTGATCCTAGCTTGGATTTAAGTTGATATTTACTGGTACCTTCATCGATGATAAGATGTGATCTGCACTTTTGCATGTGGTGGAGCTCTGATCTTTACATTTCTCTTGGTTACACCTCAGGCTCAGCTTAGTCAGTGTCAACTTTCTTCAGTTTTCCTTCTCTGGGTAGCTGGTCTGGCAAATGCAGCAGGATACAGCTTCAGGTATCTTACTGGTGTGAGAGAGTCTCTCTCCCCCATTCCCCCTTTCTCCAAATGATTGACATAGGGTTTAGTGATTCCTCTGCTCCACCCCAAAGGGATACTCTTGTCCAGTTATAGATTCCAGCATGTTGGTATAGGTCATCAGGGACCAATGACTTGACACCTTGGTCTGAGAGTTATGTCAAAGGTTCCAGGCTAGGAGGGATGTGTTGTAATACGATTAACTACTAACCACAAACAAGTAACTGATTCAGAGCAATCTGGATTGCTTGGTAAAATGGATTCAAGCAAACAATGTATGTTTTAATGTAGCTAAATGTAAATGTATATGTCTAAGAGTAAAGAATGTAGGCCAAAATTACAGGATGAAGGACTCTACTCTGGGAAGCAGTGACTCTGAAAAAGATTTTGTGGTTGTGGTAGACAATCAGCTGAACATGAGCTCCCAGTATGATGCTGTTTTACACCTCTGCATTTGGCTCTGGTGCGACCACTGCTGGAATATGGTGACCAGTTCTGGTGCCCACAATTCAAGAAGGATGTTAATAAATTTAGAGAAGATTCAGAGAAGAGCCACAAGAATGATTAGAGGATTAGAAAACATGCCTTATAGTGAGACTCATCGAGTTCAATCTATTTAGCGTAACAAAGATAAGATTAAGGGGTAACTTGATTACAGTCTGTAAGTATCTGCATGGGGAACAAATATTTAATAATGGGCTCCTCAATCTAGCAAAGAAACATATAACAATCCAACAAGTGGAGGGTAAAGCTAGACAAATTCAGATTAGAAATAAGGTGTAAATTTTTAACAATGAGAGTAATTAACCATTGAAACAATTTACCAAATGTCATGGTGGATTCTTCATCACCGGCAATTTTAAAATCAAGATTGGATGTTTTTCTAAAAGATCTGCTCTAGGAATTATTGTGGGGAAATTCTGTGGCCTGTGAGGTCAGACTAGATTATCACAATGGTCACTTCTGGTCTCGGAACCTATGGCTCTTGAAAACAGGATGCAATAAGTTGTCACATGATAAGGAATTGTTAGAGCTTCTGCTTTAGGCCCCAGACAAAAATGTCTTGATTTGTTAAAATGAGTAAAAGCAGACGTATTTCCTTGAATACGTCATGAAAATGTTTAAATATAATTCATGACAATGAGTTAATTATAGCACTGGAAAAAGTCTCAGAAGTGGGTAGCAGCTGGGACAAGTGTATAGCCTTTATCCTAGTAACTCACTGCCTACATACAAAAAGCTGCTTTTAGCATCTCTTAGCAATGCTCATTTTTGTTATACATTTGGCCACCCAAAATCACTTGGGCCTAAATCCAGATATGTCCCATGTTCCTTACAACTACATCAGTTACACCATATGGGCTGGTAATTTACACACTTTTAAACATGAAAGCTTACAATACGCAGAAGTTGCTAGCACTCACCCAGCAAGCTTCCTGCTCTCTACAGATCAGGCAAGCATTGAAACCCTGGACATACTTGTTAAGTGTTAGATTGTCTCTGAAATGGGTCTGCCACTGAGAATGAGAGCCCAAGGGAGAGAGATACTAAACTTTAATAAAGAAGAGTATTCTAGTTTTATTAAAACTCTTCACTGAAGCCCTGAGGAGACAGAGGAGAAACAAACTACAGGGCTGGTCTCTTCCCTCCTACATTTATACGATCAGAGAGACAGGCATTCTTATCCCAGAGGAGTATTTTTCCCCATTCTGGGTTTCTTCTGAAGGCAGGAGAAACCTAAAATATTTGCTTGTGGGCACCATCTTCGATCATGCATGGAAGTTGGGTTGCACTTGTGAGTCCTGCTTATTTAGAGCCCCGCATAGTGCCACAGGGTGGCAGGAATGCAGTATGGCAGTTTCCCATTGAGGTGAATGAGAAAACAGCAAAATACTGGTCTGTTTTGTTTGGTTTGTTCTCTTGTTTGTTGTCTTTTTGTCTTGTCTGGATGGCTGATGGTAGTGGCCCCATACTTCCTCCTGAACTGGAGTGGTCAAAATGTTCCCCGAAAGCACATGCATAAGTACTTTCCTGAATTGGGGCCCTTAGCTACAGGGTGATACTCCCTCGTAGTGTGTGTGTGTGTGTGTGTGTGTGTGTGTGTGTGTGTGTGTGTGTG
>NW_020664384.1:2087028-2104991 GCF_002925995.2 Terrapene triunguis
GTGTGTGTGTGTGTGTGTGTGTGTGTGTGTGTGTGTGTGTGTGTGTGTGAGAGAGAGAGAGAGAGAGAGAATATAGATATAGCCAAGGTGGACAAACCCCATTAAAACTTATTCCCTTTTCACATGGACTCATGATCTCATGTTTCTGCCCAAAACACTCCCCCCCCCCCAAAAAAAAGTATCGACCTGAAGTTTTAAGAGAAATAATCCCTATGCCCCTCAATGAAACAAAAATAAGGGTAGAGCTTCCACGTAGTGGAGGTGTAGCACTTTCCCGCTAACCTCTATAAAGTGCTCTTGGAAGCAGGCAATATAATGGAGTTTTACAAGGATTATGCTCCCAGCAGTGCTCAGAGAGCAATGTGCTTGTAAAATTTCCAGTCTGATCCAAAGCATTTCATAAATTGCTCTCCCATAAAGAGATGTGATATAAAGACCATGAACATCCAGGTTAGACAGTGGCCAGGTGGATTACATGGTCACTTTAAAATAGGTAGGGCTAATGTATTATTTACTGACTGAGCTACTGTCAGACATCATGGCTCTTTACAATAATTTTTAAAAAATCCTGAAAAAACAATGAAAACAGAGAGGGAAGCCTTCAATTTATATTGATAACAATTAATAATCTGAGCTAAATTACTGTCCCACAGCAGATTGTCCCATCAAAGGCTGAGCAACAGTATGCTATAACACAAAATAAAGATATATTATAGTGGAAGCCACAGCCACCATTCTAGATATAGACTGAATACACTTTTTAATTCTCACTCCTTGCGTTCAGTTGCTTTAACTCACCTTCTAGATGGAAATTTTCACATGTATGTGGCTTATTATCGCTAAAACATACAATACAAATGAGGAAACTATCAACATTTTTGATCAGATTTTTGCTTTCAAAAAGCGTTAAGAATTTGTTACATCAGAAGTATCCATAAATAACTCCTTGATGCTATGCAGGATAAAAAAACAGTGGGATCCAAGCAGTGGGAAGGTGGATCATGAGAGAGGGTCTCTTAGAATGAAAATGCTGATGAACTCAGAAAAAGTTTAGTGACTGATAGATAGGGGAAAATAAGTTGAATGCAAAATTTCAATTAAAAGTACAACTTGAACTGGATTAGAGTTCACTGCCTTAAAAATACAAGACAGAAGTTATACTGCAGCAAACAATGCTGGTTATAATCCATAAAATAAGCTTAAATCAAAAGCTCTTTATTGCCAGACCCGTGGGGTATTATGTGATTCAGATCAGACAGCAAATTAACAGCACTTCATGGAAATAAGTTTTTTGTTTGGTCCCCTTCACCTTTGATGTTCAAATAACTAACCTTGCTATCTGTCTATTGCTCTGGGGACATTCAGTTTTGAGTCTAATTTGTGTATCCTTTGAGTACTACATGTAGAATGAAAATAAGGTTACTAAATACTAATTCCTGTTCAACTTAGGTTGAAATTCAGGTTGGGGAGGTAAGAAGGAATATATAAATGATATAAGAGATGATAGAACTTGTACTGGAAGTGGCACTTAGAAAAAAATATGGAGAGACTATCAAAGCATATTCACCCCAAATTTAGATTGTTGTTCAAAACAATAAGCAAAACATCTGTACCACTGATGCAGACCAAGTGAAATGTTTCTATGAGTTTTAAAAATTCCACTATAGTTTGTTTCAAACAAACATTCCTCTGCAGTTTTTACAACCCAAACATTTCAACACTGGAAACCTGAAGTTGAAAAGACTATAGACAAAAGTTAAACTGACTTTTAATTAATTTCCATTGTCCAAGCTGAGACAAATGGAAAATATAAACTACATTTCCCCCCCCCCCCCCCCCCCCGCAAAAAAATCCATGTTAGTCATTGAAGATGTTATTACAAACATAGGTAAAGAATTATTTACAATAAGATTTAAATTGTCTCTTTATTGTAGATTAAACAGCTGTTACTGGCTAGAATCTCCCCTTTCAACTGCCTTAATTTCTATTAAGCAATTGAATTAATTAGTTGCTTACAGTTATGATCAATAATTCATTATCTTCGTTTGGTGTTATTTTCACATCATAGCTTGTTACTGTGATATCACCTACAAAAATAACATGCTTGGATGTTAATTGTGTCATGCAACAATCAATTTCCTTGTTAACCGAGATAAATGAGAAAGTGACTGTTACTCAGGTGACAGATAAATCTTCAGATGCTATTGCCATTAGCAATATTTATCTTTGGTTTCAGGAGGACCAGTTCTGCAGAGAAGGAGAAAATATTAATTAAAGGCAGACATTCAATATTTGTTTCTCCTCCTCAGCATTTTTTTTAACCTTTGGTTCAAGTTATTAATGGCTAAATCATCACTACTCTAAATTAGATGCTGTTAAAACTTTAGTTTGGTGTCTGGTCAGATACCGTGGGCTCTAATTCCAGAATTTACTCAGCCACATTTAGTGTTTTAACTCTTCTATTTATGTATTTTTAATACTAGAACATAGCCTAACTGCTTTCTAAGATTTTGCTGAGTTTTTCCCCCCAGCTATAATTAAGGGCCTAAGTAACAGAGCAGAAGGGGGACCAACTGGGTAGGACTATATTCTAGGACTTGGACTTGAACATAGGTCTCCCCTGCTTTTCCACAGACTTCCTTGGTGACCTTGGGCAAATCACTTAGACCCAGTGTGACCCAGGAACCTCTTTGTGCTAACTGATATGGGGTACATAGACTTTTACAGGGAACCCTAGGGTCAGACATATGCCTAATAATTCATTAAAGCGTGGCATGTGAGCTCATCTTGTTTACCCTTTTAAAATATTGGCATAATGTCAGCTTTCTTCTAGTCTTCTGGAACTTCTAAAGACTTATTGAAAAACAACGTTAACAGTCCAGAAAGCTTCTCAGCCAGCTCTTTAAAAATTCTTGGATGAAACTGAGCAACTTGAGTAGCTGCTGTTTAACATCCTTCTGCGTTAACGTTGGAATTGAAAGTATTTCATGATCATATGGTCTGAGTACACCATTTGGGTTTTTCCCAAATATACAACAGAAATATTTATTAAACACTTCCATCTTTTCTGCATTATTATTGACAATTCTACTATTTCCATCTAGTAACAGACCAATGCCATTATTAGGATTCCTTTTGTTCCTGATATACTTAAAAACATTATTGTCCTTAACTTTGCTGGCCATAGATTTATCCTTGTGTCCCTTTCTGCTTACCTTATCATTTTTCTACATTCCTAGTTTCTAGTGTATATTTATGTAAGTATCTGAGAAAGCTAATACATACTGATGGAAACAACATAATCATAATTACCCATACTTATGTATGGTTTTCCTATGTACATTGCCTATGCAAACATTAGAAATGGCCATAGACTAGTGTGGGAAGGGGGACTCCCCCCATACATGAACTAGTCACAATGTAATGATCTATGGCTACATATTTCTTTATTACACACAAATCTAATGTTCACATCATTTTAATATCTGGATGCTCGCATATGAAACTGTCTAGTACATGGACTGTCTCCATTCCCCACTAAAACCCCACACATCAGGGACATAGCTCTCCACCCTATACTAATGCACAGCTTCTTATGAGAAGCCAGAAGAGACCAGGAACTCTATTTATTCATTAGGTAAATGCCTACAAGAAGAGATTAATTTTGCACCATTCCCTAAAAGATGACTATTCTTAATCACCATGGTAGCTTTATATGAAAGCTCCATTCAAGGAGCCTGCAAATTGTACCATAGGCTCTCAGCCAAAATGTCTCAATACAATGCTGCTGCTTTTTCTGGGAAACACAGAGAGGGGCATTTTCCTGATAGAACTGGATTGTGGTCCATTTAGGCCTTTGTAGATGAAGAGCTGTTACTGGACAGGAATAAATGTAGAGCACAAAGCATAGATTCATAGATTCCAAGACCAGATCATTTAGTCTGACTTCCTGTAGAACTCCACAAAAATAATTTCTTTTGAACTAGAGCATATATTTTTCAAAAAACATCCAAATCTTGATTTTAAAATTGCCTGTGATGGAGAATCCTCTCCCCGCCCCCCGATCTTGGTAAATTGTTCCAATGGTTAATTACCCTCAATTTAATTACTCTCTTTGTTAAGAATTTGCACCTTATTTCCAGTCTGAACTTATCTAGCTTCACATCAAGCCAGAATCATACAGTATTACATCTTTGTTTGCTAGATTGACGGGCCCCTTATCATTTTCAAATATTTGTTCCCCATGTATGTACTTACAGAGTGTGATCAAATCACCCACATATTCAATACTGATTTACTGTCAGATGTCAAAACTTTCAACTGCCATGTATTCAAGGTGGTCGGATACTATATGGATAGGTACCAATAAAGGAAAGACAGGTAGATCAAGGATAAAACTAGCTACGCCCCTAGTTGGTAGTTCTAAAGCAACACTACCACCATGGTTCTGCTAATAGAGGGAGCATAGCATATATGGTCCAGGAGAAAAGAGCAAAACACAAACTCATAAGTTCTTGAGTACATATTCTCCCCTCTGTCCAGCATGCCCTGCCGTAGCATATGGAATCAGGACAGGAGTTCACAGACATTCACACCAACAGCATGGCAACTGAAATAATCTGTAGCAGCATGCAAATACCATGATTGTCAGCTAAATGCATACACACAGCATCCAAGATTAAGAGTCACTTTGTGCCAGATACATATGTCATTACAGAGTACTTGGTGAGCTAATAAATCTGTTTCATTTACCAAGCATTTGAGTCAGAATTCATGACATATATAACAAATAAACATGTGAATATAAGCCCTATGGCCAGAAGCTCCAGAGGGAAAAAGTTCTCTCTATTCACTCTATTGGTGAAGACAGAAAAGTGGTGCCATAGAAAGTGTTATTTGCATCAGTCATCTACCCACAGTTTACTCCTGGGGGAATTCTGCACCAAAAAATTAAAAATTCAGACAATATTTTAAAATTCTGCATATTTTGTCAAAATAACACGATATAATCACATCAGTTTCAAGTATTTTGGTTATACTTGCTTTCAGGTATTTTAAAATAAATGTCTGTAACAATACAGAAAACAAAAAAGATTCCCTCAGGAGTAGAAAGTTAAAGAAACCCCTATCACAACCCAGTTCCTGTTTCTCTGTTATGTGTTTGTCGGCCTCCTCAGTCTGGGGTGTGTCACACATGCCAGCTGGGCACATCTTGGGGAAAAACTCTGCCCCCTGGTCTTTTAGTCGATTCTCTTTTTTTGCCCTGCCCCCGTAAGATTACCATATTTCAAGTTCTTAAATAGGTGACACTGCCAGGGGGAGTTGGAGGAGGGGTAGAGTTGGGGGTGCTGGAGGGGTGTGTGTACTGGGAGAGAATGTTTAGGGGTGCTGGAAAGGTATGTGTGTATTGGGGGATGCTGGAGGGGGTGTTTGGGGAGTGCTGGAGGAGTGTGTGTGTGTACTGGGGGAGGACATTTGGGGGCTGCTGGAGGGGATATTTGGGAGGTGCTGGAGGGAGCTGTGCCCCTGGCCCAGACACCGGCACTCCCCTGCCCCCAGAGCTCAGCCATAAGCCCAGATGCCCACACTCCTCTCCCTAGCCAGACCCCAGCCACACGCTCTGCTCCATAGAGTTCATTACTGTCCACACAGGGGACACGGTGTGGCCCCACCCTTCATCACTTTTTACAAGAGCAGGGTCTTCCACACCTGCTTCTGTCCCTGGGTAGATGAAGATCAGGCCTGGCAGCCAGAGCATGCAAAACCTTATTCCCCACCAGGCCGAGTGCTCTGCTCACTGCAGGGTCACAGCCCAGGGCGTGCCAGGAACCGCAGCTCCTGGGAATCTGCCAGCTTCCCCTCCCTGCCCCGGCCATCCTCTATTTGTGAGCTGGGGAGCCAGACTCTACGGGATCCTAGTGGTGGCCAGCAGGTCTGCAGTGCCAATTCTGCAGGAAAACAAAAATTCTGCACAGAACATTAATTCTGTGCAAATTTTGCATTGCATAGTGGCACAGAATTCCCCCAAGAGTAACAGTTGTTCTAGTGACACTTAGAATGTCTTCATAACTATCTGTGAACTTGGATTTGGGGGTGTAGTGGGCTCCCAGAGTGGGAAAACAGCTCTTACTATGTGGCAAAGAGCTCATTTTTAAGCGGCCAGGACGCTGCTCAAGAGTTCTAAACATTATTGGATCCCCTCCCAGGGGGATTTTGTGGCAAGAGACAATACAGACGACAGCAGCACAGCTAAGTGGACTCTGGTGAGGGCCCTGTTGTAATAACTGGTCCTACAAATTTACCCTCATTGAAAGTTCCACTGTGAGGAATGAAAGTTTATAAAATGTTACAATAACCTACAACAATAAGCACTGATGGGAAAAGGTGAAAAAAGGAGACAAAGACTAGGTTAGTTCAAACAAAAAAGGCCTATAGCTATAACTCAAGGACTGTGTTATAATCACGCCCGGTAAACAAGAGTTAAGTGTGGGACTGGAAAACAATGGACCAAAATCGGCATGTCAGATATTGAGTCAAAATGGTGAACAAAATAATGGGGGGATGGTCTTTTATGCCCATCACACCCTTTTGGGGTCCTCAAAAAAAGAGCTTGGGGAGGGAGGGGCGGGAGTATTAGCAGATGCTGGCTGACTGAAAGGCAGGGGAACAGGAAGGAATGAGCTTTGTCATCATGACTGCCACCTTCACAGTCTACCAGAACTCCAGAATCCACTGTGACACTGTTGGGCCTTCCATCATCCTAATCCCAAGGGAGGTCCCGACCAGACCCAGGCCAGAGAGAGGGACCCAGATGACATTACATTTCCACGAGCTTCATATGAATCCCATATACCACCTGGGATGTGAGACTTTTTACCCCCAACACTTTGTGTGTCCTTTCCCCACCACATTACCCCTTTTCTTTCCTATCCCTTTTCTTTTGCCTTCTGTTTAATAAGGCTCTGTCTACACTGGCACCACTAACACCACTCCTTGGGGGTGGAAGTTTTTTGTCAGCAGGAGAGCTCTCTCCTGCCCATAAACAGCAGCTACACCATTTGCCCTTTTAGCGGCACAGCTGTAGTGGCACAGCCTGGCTTAGCCAGCTAAAACAGTTTATCTTGCAACACTACTGTGAGCTCATGACCAAAGAGGCAGTTAAAAGCGATGTCTTAAACAGCCTGATGCTGGTACAAGTTTGCCAGGTCTCGAAGTGGCTAGAAAGATTGTGTGCCATGCTTGTTTCTCCAGCAGTGAGACTGCAAGAGGAAGTCAACACTATAGACAGAAGCTGCATTTTCTATCTTTGCTGTTATTCTCATTCCCTTTTGTGTGTGGGGTTGTCTTGTTTGGTCTTCTAGAAAATGGGATAGTACTTAAACAGCTCCAGCCCATCTCAACTAACTTCTCTCTTTCCTCAAAGGACAAGTTCCTCCAAAGTAACATCTTTAATACCAACACTTTACTCAAGTATCTTTTTATCAGGATACGCTGGGTCTTCTGGGCCCAAAACACAATCCAATAGAAAGGACTTAAAATAAAACAAGCAAAACAGACTCACATACTACCTACCAAGTCCTGGCCGTCTCCATTTCTCAAGCATCATACTTTCTGATCTCTCAGCCAGGAGCACTCTCCCCAGATCCCTCTCCAACCTGAGATAATTTATTAGGCTGTTCTGGTTTCTGTGCAACCTTTTTGGTCACCCGGACTAGAACACTTTTCAGACAGGCCTACCTCATACAATCCCCGTTCAGTTGCCACTGCCTAGGCAGCCTTCCCCCTCCCAGCCAGAGGTGCCTGTAAAACTCTTCTCCCTAAGCATTCCTCCTCCTCTTGACCAACACTCCCAGTCCACCCCAGCTGCAACTAGTAATGACCTAATGAGTCACAGATGTCTCTCACCAGGCTGAATTAAGCCCCTGACATGGGCACACTGGGGATTTGGTCCTTTCCTCTAAAGCAGTGGTTCTCAATTGGAGGTCCAGGGGGCTGCTAGCTGGTTTCAGGGGGTCTGTGAGCCTGGAGACCATGGGCAGAGTTGGAAGGGGACACAAGGGGCATTTTGCCCCAGTCTGCAGTGCCTTAACCAGAGTGGGGCAGTCCCAGAAGCAGCTTCACCTCCCTCCCACCAAGGCCCTGCCCAGGTCAGAGACTGGAAACCAGAGCCAGGCAGTGTGGGTACTGACCATGGAGCGGTCAGCCACAGCGCTACCCTGTCTGCTGCTGGTGCTTGGGGCTTCAGCTGCTCCTCAGCTCCCAGCCCCCCTTTGACTGCTCGCAAAGCTGGTAAAAGCTGCCTGGGTGGGGGGACCCATCTCCCTCAGGGAGTAATGACCACAAGGGGCCCTCCCTTGGAACACAGCCCCTAGTTACCCCCTCCCTGCACCCTGAGCTACCTGCACACAGTCCCTAGCTACCCCCACCCCCTCCCCAAACAGACAGACTGGGTGACATGCTGAGGTAAGTTGGGGTGGAGGTGGTGCTCCCACCCCAGGCCCTGCTATGCAGAGCTGGTCCCCCAAAATAGAAGTCAAAATACACTTAGGTAGAGCGCTAGGTGTGGGGAGGGGGAGAAAGGGCTTAGAAAGAAAAAGGTTGAGAATCCCTGCTCTAAAAGGACAAAACTCTGACACTCACTTTTTTTCTTTTAACAGGAAGATGAGAACTGTTTGTAATATTACTAAAAAATTAAACCCTAGCTAATACAGGCCCGATCCTCAGCTGGTGTAAATCAGCATAGCTTTGTTGGTTGCATTGGTACTATACTGATTTAGAAGATCTGGAGGTATGTTTTAATTAGGACATAGATTTTTCTCCAGACCATACAAAGCTATACAGCATGTAGGTGACGTGTGCCATAATACATGAAATTGTTGATGAGCATCCTCTTTAACAAGGCCTTTTATACCTCTGAGGTAATATAAAAATCAGATCCAACACATTTCATATATTTACAAAACAAAAGTATAAAGAGAACAATTCGGGCACAGAAAGAGCCACATTAAAAAAAAGGGTTACATATTTAAAGTGTGGTTGAACTCCGAAAAGTGAGTGCATTAAAAAATTGACATTGCCGAGTTCTATACTTGTTTCTCAGAAATTCCCATAGTAGCTTTGCTCAGTTTAAAAGTAAAATATATTTAGCTACTATCATCTGCACAGAAACTCCTGGAATTTAAAAGTCAAGCTTTGTTCTTTCTGGCTTGTGTATCACCAACCAGTAATACAGCCTACATGCAACAACAACAAAAATGTAACATGTAATATTTGCATAAGTAGCATATTTTACATGTATGTTAACTCAAACTAAAATGAAACTGGCCCTTTTCATATTAATCTGCACACATATATAGAACATCCTTACATGAAAGATTTCTAGAAAACATTCCGTGGTCACATTCTAATTAATTCCATCATGGATGTATACTGAATCCATCTCATGCTCTTGTAGTTTTGAGGGGTTGTAGCACAAACAGGAAATGTATCACAAAACCAAACCTGCTGAAGACTGAAACTCTGTATGTTGTAGTTCTAGCACAAGTACAAAAAGATAAAGATGTTTTAATATTAAGGTGAAGAAAATCTGTTTTGAAGAAAGCTTGAAGTTAATTTTTTCCTCTTTTCTTGTGCTCTTTAGTTGTTGAAAATGAAATTGTGCATATTAATCTTTAAAACTAGCCGCCACTTAAAAAAAAAAAAAAAATCCGTGGAAGCTATTCTGAAAAACAAATGAATCATCACCAAAACATTAGCTGTGTAACAGTTTTTTTTATTTTACTATATTGACATTTTATGCACAAATATTTTATCAGAATAAAAATAGAAAATAATTGTTTCATGTAAAATTACCAAAAAAATTCAAAACAAAAGTAATACATAATTATTAGCAGAGTATAAGTGTCTTTATTTAAAGAGTAAAAATGTACGCAAAACCCCTGTTTTACAAAAAAATTGGGATTATACTTTTTTTTTCTGGCAGCAACAAAACAATTATATTGACATATAATATTCTACATCCTTTATTTAATTGAAGACATCAAGTTAGTCAGATTTCGCTCTTAGCTACAGGAAATTTGACAACAGCTTTATGCTGTTTGGAAAATGCATTGGTCCTTTTTTAATGAAAAGAACATGGTGGAAGAGCAGCAGATCCTACCAGGAAATAAAATGCATATAGACAAACTCAAAAGGGATAATCATATTTACTAAATTAAAGAGCTTCAACCTAATAATCAGATGTATTTACATGGGAAGTTTTGATGCCATCTTTCCTAATAGAATGGAATAAGAGTATGTATATTCAAGGGTAAAGAATCAATTTTACTTACCAGTTTCTCTTTACTTGTCAACAGCAATAACGTAGTGCTCCCACCACTCAGTTTAAGTACATTTTACATTAAGCGTCTGTCAGTGTAGCGAGATTCTTGACTTAAAAGTTTTAAGAGTAACTTGACCTTTCAACATGGTACTAAAGATTTTCTCTTATGCAATTATATTTTTACTATTTGTCAAGTGACACCACAGCTTCTCCTGATGGTTCCTTATTTAAAAAAAATCTGCTTGCAAGAACAGCAAAAATGCATGGTAACACAATATTCATACTGTTTAAACAAAGGGGCAAAAAGTAAAAAATACTCTATTCAGACTAACAGAAGAAGTCTAGCAATCCATTAATGGAGAAGCTCACAAATCATGGAGACACAGTTTTCTACATATTAACATGTATATGCTTGAATTAAGTAGTATTTATACCAGTCTCTGGATTCAGGATACATTCCAATTATATATATTTTGAAAAATTTATCCAAACCCTTAACTGTGTCCTGCTTAGGCCTCAGGAATGTGTAGTTTTGTTTCTGAGGCCTTAAAACATTATCTGAAGTTTGGAAAAAGTAATTTTAAATAAGAAACTATATTTTTTCATATTTTAATAGGGCAGACTGTACAATAATCTGGAAGTGAAACTTTAGATTTTTATAAACTTATTTGCAACTCATTTTGTTTCTAAACAGGAAAGGATTGCTGAATGTGATTAACTTAAGTCTTCAGTTCATCAAGATCAACTATAGTGCAGGTATAAGGAGTATTGGCTAATATACTCTGCAGTGTAGAGTAAAAAAACCTTCTTTTTGGGTGAGGGATACCTTTTCAAGTTTTTAATCACCTGACAGGAAAAACATGGAAATCTTTATTAATTTTCTTTTGCTGAGTAGCAAGCATAACATTTTTCAAAAGTTAAGAACTTTCCCTCATATATGCATGTTAGCTACACATTACAATGAAATACTCATAATTGGCTTTTGATCTAAGCCAGAGTTAAACATGGATCTCTTTCTTCAGCACTGATCTTCAGTTTAGTCTATTCTTAGTTTTCTTTGCTTATAAACAGAGAAATTGTCTTAAGGACTTGATGCTTTGTATTATTTTTTAATGTGTCTGTTCTTTCTGCTCTGCTTGATTAGATGAGATTAACAGGCATGTTTAAGGGCAGCTCCTGCTTTAACTGTGTACGCATCCAATTCCATTTTGTAGTTCGATAGAGAATAAAAAACAGCAGAAAGGGTTGAATTCAAACTATTGACCAGTCTATTGCCTGTAGATGCTTCACTTTTCTTAAAATGCTGGAACAAATATTTTGTAGGCCTGGACATACAACATGAACCAGTTCATCTTTCCTCACCAATTTCAGCAGACTACATGACACAGTGTGCCATTCTTCACATTGAAGAAGTTGTGGTGATCCCTTAACATACTCTGAAATATATGCTGTTAAAGATCCAAATTTATGGGAGTCTCAGTTCTTTGTAGAAAATCATGCATCATATTGTACTGTCAAGGAATAAAAAGAAGCTTCCAATTCTGATAAAGATAACTGCTCTGGGTATATAAGAAAGGCCTCAGGCTCCCACTTTCAGGTCCTAGTGCTTAATTGTCTTTCTCGGTTTGCAGGGATGCTGTAGCTAGTGCTACTGCTGTGACTGGCTGTGCAATGCCATGGAGTTGCATCTTTGCCAGTTTCTTTTGCTCACACTCTGTGACCAACCGGTTCAGCTCTGCTGCGCTATAGCCAATGAGAGTTTTCAAGTCACAGACAAATTTGTACACAAACCTCTTGCCTTGTACTTTGCAGATCATATCCCCATCATAGTAATACCTTAAATAAGAAAAACAAAGCAAAAATCAGTGCAAAGTAACAGAGCAATATTCAGTGTACGAAACCCACGCATCCACACACAATGATCACCCTTAAAGATGCTGTAGGGCTAAAAGGTAGGTTCTTTTTCTCATTGTAAGATCTTGATAAAGATTTATTTTATTCATCAACATAAAACTAGACTTCAACTCTCTTGTGCTGGAGTTGTTTTGTTTCCAACATAAATGGAAAGTGGAGACGAAGGCAGTGGAATACGAATTCTTTCTTGAGTTATCTGGCTGAGCTATTGGGAGAGCAATGTTACTAAATCAATTAATCATCGCCATTACAAATCCCACAGGGACGCAGGCTGCTTGAAGACTGAGCATCACTGGGGTGACAGTACACCGGAATGGCCATTTTGCAAGATTTCATTGATTATTTTTGCCTTAGCGGCAGAGAGACTCTTGGCCATTTCAGCTACAAGGACAATTGACTAGGAGGTTGGTTTCAGTATGCACCCTCATGTACTGACCCTGTAGGTCCCATAACTTTGCCTCTTGTTTCCTCCCTTGGCGGAGAAAGCAGCTAATTTCAAACTGAATGCTGTGGTCATTGTATTCATGAATATTATGGAAAGAGTGGGATTGTATATTAATATAGCCCATCTAAAACTACAGGATACTTTTCAATAGCGAGCACTGGAGTTGCACTCTTTCCTTTGTATAATTTAAATGCAGGACCTATTAAAAAACAAAGTCAGAAGCACATCCATTATCTGTGTTTACAATTAATTATGAATGAATTACCTTTTTATGGTCAACATTTTTCATGTTTTATCACAACAGAGTTGTTACCATATGCCACACCAAACAGAATGCAGTTAAGATAACATAAAACTCTACACATGATCTATAGTACTCCAGAGACAAATTTAACTTTTTACAGTTGTATTTTGTGCTCTCCTCACCTCAGGCATTACTGAATTTGGACTTCTGAGGTTTAGTGGGATTGTGATAAATTTGTGCAAGGCACAAATATAATGATAGAAAATTACCCAGCTATGGTTCAGTTTCTCTGAAAATATCATTTGACTGGATTCTCACTCTTACCTTATGCTTCTAGCAACAGATAGCTGGAAACTCCCTTGGCTCTCAGATTTTCAACCCCTTGAAAAGCATGCTTGTGTACAGAATAAATGCCAGGTCATCTGTACTTCTGAGATGTTCTTTAGTCCTTGATAAGCAAGGAATAAAGAGGGTCTCTAATCTCCAAGCAAAATTGAGTAAATCACTGAACTAGCTTTTGCCTCCCAGTCAAATCTCTTTGGAGACACCAAATTTTGAAGATGACATACTTCAGACTAAAGCTGTGTCTACACTGTCACTTTCAATGCTAAAACTTTAGTCGTTCAGGGGTGTGAAAAAACACACCCGAGTGACAAAAGTTTTAGCGCTGAAAAGCGCCAGTATAGACAGCGCTGTGGCTCCCAGCGATAATGCTCGTTCGGGGTGGTTATTATTTTTTTTTTTTATCACCGGGAGAGCTCTGCCCTAGCGATAAAGCGTGACTACACTGCCCACGTCACAGTGCTGCCACAGCTGTGCTGTAACATGGGTAGTGTAGACATACCCTAAAACAAAAACTGGAACTTTCAGAATGAGAAATACCCACGTTGGTTTGGCAAACCACAGAGACTGGTGAAGACTTCGGGTACGTCCAGACTACCCGCCGTATCGGCGGGTAGCAATCGATTTATTGGGGGTCGATATATCGCGTCTCGTTAACACGCGATATATCGATCCCCGAACGCGCTCCCCGTCGACTCCGGAACTCCACCGGAGCGAGCGGCGGTAGCGGAGTGGACAGGGGAGCTGCGGCCATCGATCCCGCGCTGTGAGGACGGGAGGTAAGTCGGAATAAGATATGTCAACTTCAGCTACGGTATTCCCATAGCTGAAGTTGTGTATCTTACATCGACACCCCCCTGTAGTGTAGACCAGGCCTTCCTGTAAGTGGAATGAAGTCTGATTAGGTGCACTTATGACTGTGGTCATTAAGAACTGAAGTAGAGCATACCACAGGGCCTTGAGAATTAAGAGTTTGTCATACATATCAAAAGGCCAAAAGTGAGGGTATCTTTGAGAGCTGATAGAGCAGCTGTCTTATGTCTCATGCTAGAAGAGACACAAGAGCTGGAATCTAGTCAGTATGGTAACTACAGAGAAATATTTATATCAGTTTTTACAGAATTTTGTTACAGATGCAATGCACAAAACAGAGAGTAAAACAAACAAATACAGAAAATGAATGAATGTTTAGGAATTCTTAATCTGTTGGTATATTTCAGATTATGTTTGTAAAGCACAAGATTAAAAATGAGCAATGTCACTTTTCTATCAAGTAATTAAATAGATACTGCTTCTGGCAATTTACTGATGGCACAGTCAAGAATACATATCAAAATACAGACCAATTGCTTTTTCTGTTCTTTGTATTCATGGAACATTACATGAACTACTTTTAATCTGCTTATTCTTCTGATAACTGGGTAGAATATCTACCACCTTCACTAGCAGCATCACCATCATTATATATTAATTACAAATTTACACAGTAGTTTTAATAAATTAGTAAACAAAACTTAAGTCACAAGTTTGTTTTTTAAACAAAAATTCAGGTTGTCAGCAAATTTTTCCCAGTGGCAGAAGGAGGCATTTAATATTGTCACAGACATCTAAATGTTAGGTAACATGTCAGTATTGACGCAGCTGCTAAAAGAAAATTACTTTGAGAAACAAAACATAAATATAATTTTTTTTTCAGTTTACGTAAATTATTATGAAAACATCCTGGTGATGAGAAAGTTATTCTTGAGTTCTTCTGCTGCTTTCACTTAGTTTGCTTATAAAAGAAAAATAAAACCTTTAAAACCACTAGTGTGATTTTGGTGTTGCAAGAAAAATTTTCATGGATACCTTACAAACGCAACTGGATATAGAATCATAGAATATCAGGGTTGGAAGGGACTTCAGGAGGTCATCTAGCCCAACCCCCTGCTCAAAGCAGGACCAATTCCCAACTAAATCATCCCAGCCAGGGCTTTGTCAAGCCTGACCTTAAAAACCTCTAAGGAAGGAGATTCCACCACCTCCCTAGGTAACCCATTCCAGTGCTTCACCCCCCTCCTAAGTGAAAAAGTTTTTCCTAATATCCAACCTAAACCTTCCCCACTGCAACTTGAGACCATTACTCCTTGTTCTGTCATCTGGTACCACTGAGAACAGTCTAGATCCATCCTCTTTGGAACCCCCTTTCAGGTAGTTGAAAGCAGCTATCAAATCCCCCCTCATTCTTCTCTTCTGCAGACTAAATAATCCCAGTTCCCTCAGCCTCTAAATTGACAATATGGAAAAAGGAATTTCACACATTTATTAATATTATTAGGGACTCTCTTTTATTAAGCTATATACAAATTTCAAATAATTTATACTTTTAAAAAGACTGGAGCAATTTAAATCAAGACAATTTAAATCATTCATTTAAAATCACTTGATTTTTCAAAAAGTCATTTATACTAATTTGAAAATTTGTGTTATGCAGCTTCAGATTGAAAATAAAAACTGCATTTACTTCAAAATAAACTTTAAATATCTCAAGCTACTGTGTCTCTTATCTGAATTTTAAAAACCCGCTATGGGCAAAAAAATCAAGATATTGAAAAATTAGGTCCTGATCCTGCAATCATTTATGCTGGTATGTAACTTTACTCACATGAACAGTGCTTAAAACTCACATAAGCATTTGCAGCATCAACCTTGTATTTTAGAGTAGGCCAAATTACCAAATAAATTGACATTAATGAAACAAAGCATTTCTGGGGAAAAGTTGGTAAACATGTTTTATTTCTTAATTTGAATGTGCTGAATTTGAAAATGAAGTTTACCAAAACTGAATTTTGAACTTTAAGGTAAGTAAAAACAAAAAATTGCTATAATTTGTAACTTAAAAAAAAAAAAAAACACACACACACAAAGTGAAGGAGAGGTACTAAATATAGACCATGTTCCTAATTTGGAATCCTGTGCTAACAGAAAATGCAGGGTGCGATCTCTGTTGAAGATCATACTCTCTGCTTCCTCTTATGATGTGATGATATGCACTTGAATTTTGTTTGTTTTGCATTAAAGTATTTACTTAATCTTAAATATCATCCTTAAGTAAGTAAGTACTTTTCAGATATTTTTGGAATTAAATGCCCTGCTATGCTTGACATTAAGTATCATACACAACATAGTATGATATAGTTTATTTCCCTAAGGTCTTCTCTTTCAAAAATATAAATTATTACTATTAGCCCTAAGCACTAATCCAACCTAAAGCTGACTTTTGCTTTTCAGTCCAAACTGTCCCCCTTTCGAGCCAGAAGCTCCAAGGGAACAAGGAACTAGTTCGGCGGCTGGCAATCGAAGTTCTGGGTTCGACTTATCGCGTCTTGTCTGGACGCGATAAGTCGAACCAGGAAGTGCTCGCCATCGACTGCGGTACTCCAGCTAGACGAGAGGAGTCGACGGGGGAGCCTGCCTGCAGCGTGTGGACTGAGGTAAGTTCGAACTAAGGTACTTCGAACTTCAGCTACGTTATTCACGTAGCTGAAGTTGCGTACCTTAGTTCGATTTGGGGGTTTAGTGTAGACCAAGCCTAAGTGAGCTGAGTATTGATTTGGATACCTATGCCTTGGCATAAGGTACGTTCTGGTAAATATTCAATATTCATGAGGTAGTGTTTAATTATATTTATTATTATTGTCAGGTATTCCATAGATGAAACACAGAGGCAGTCTTGAACCTGAAGCATCCCTCAACAATATCTTCCAACAAGTGAAAAAGGACAGTTTTTGCTTCTAGTGAACAGGGATTGACTACAATACTAGGGGCAACCAATGCAAGACAGAAACTCAGAGATTTCTAAATAGGGATGCAACCAATAGAATTCTAACAGCTCTTCAATCTAAATGCAGGCTATAATTACTTTGGCATAACACTGTTATGCAACATATGCAGATAGAGGTAAAATTAGCAGTTTTTAAAATCCAATGAAGCTATTTCATCAACCAGTAAGGATGAACTGCAAATCCCATCTTGCATTACAATCTCCAAAACCTCAACAGTGCTTCAGAGCAAGGTCCCTCTAGTGAACTGGAGTTTTCCATCCTGGCAGAAATGCAGTTTCCAAACAAAAAACTTTCTTCTGAAACAACATTCAAAATGAACAAACAAATACCGGAGACAGCAGAGTATAAATATGAGCTTAGTATACATACAGCTGGTGTAAGTGACCTAATAGTCTCAGAATTGAAATACCACCCTAACTGTTATAAACATTTCTCGAGACAATACTAGGGTTACCATTCGTCCGGATTCTGCCGGACATGTCCGGCTTTTTTGAGTTAAAAATAGCGTCCGGGGGGAATTTGTAAATGTCCGGATTTCCCCCCAATGCAGAGAGCGCGTGGCTGACAGGGCAGCCGGCCGAATCGTGCCACTTGCATGGGGCTCCGAGAGCCAGAGCCCCTCCTCTGCTTCCCCCTCCTCTCCCCTGCAGCTTGAAATCACTCCCCTCCTCTCGCTCTCTCCCTCCCCCTCCCTGCATTCACAGATCGCCGGCTGGCTGTTCGCATCAGGCCTCCGGCAGTCTGGAGCTCCTCCCCCTGCTCCCCCGTCCCCTGCTGCCCTGCAGCACTCAGTTCTGAGCGGCAGGGTAAGGGGGCCAGGGGGTCGGAGAAGGGGCAGGGAGGTTCTGGAGGGGGCAGTCAAGAGACAGGGAG
>NW_020664384.1:2105391-2125607 GCF_002925995.2 Terrapene triunguis
GGGGGGGAGGGTTGGGGGTTCTGAGGAGGGCGGGAAGTGGGAGGGAGTGGAAGGGGCAGGGGCGGGGCTAGGGCGGGACCGGGGCTGGGCTAGGGCGGGGCTCCTCCCGTCCTCTTTTTTGATTGTTGAAATATGGTAACCCTAGACAATACCATCACTAACCATGAAACCACTCAGCGTGGTACTGACTTGGCAATGGTCTGTTTTAGCAATGAGAGAAAGCACTGCAGAAAAGGGCTGTGTTTTGGAACTTTCACAGGTATGGACACATTACTGTTTTCTCTCAAATGAAGCTGGTGGAGATGTCCCACATACACTTTTAAGTCATATGGAAACCTTCAAAGAAAAACTTATTCTACACTGTGATGGTGCTTACAAGTTCATTGTCTTACATGATCAATCTGCTTTGGAGAGAAAAATATTATTAGTGCCTGTCAATTCTGTCATCTCTCTTTCCTTCCAGGCACTGACAGGTTTTGATATTGTTTCCCATATTCCTGGGCACTGCAAGAAAATGGCTTGGACAATATTTATGGAGAAACATGGATTCCTAAGAAATTTAGGGAAGGATAATCTATAGAATGAAACAATCATTTCAGCAGAAAAAGTTCATCTGCAACATGTACAATTTACTTGAAGAGGAGAGCTGCAACAAGTTCTCCAAGTGTCAATCACTAGAGGCACTGACCCCAACAAATGGTGCACTGCGCTACCACATCCAAAAAACTCACTTTCAAGCCACGGTGTGGAGGCAGGCAAACTGCTACAATCCCACACTGCCCTTATGAGAGAACATGAGTTGGGACAAACACAATAGAGAACTGCTACCCAAGCTAATGTCACTAGAGCCAGTCCCCCATAACTGTGCAGAAATTGTTATCTATGGATGTGTCAAAGGGTGCCTATCGCAACACTGGAGCTGCAGAAATGCCACAATGGCATGCACTGGGCCTGTTAATGCAAGGGGTGTGTTGATACATATAGGACCTGTTAAATTATACCTGTTTAAACAATGTGCAGGACATACAGTAACTGTTTGTAGTGGATTTAAAAGATAGATATTTACTAATTTTTCAAATTTTACTTAAATGTTGTACTCCAATTTAGAAGGTGAAATATTCAAAGTTCAGCTTAATTTTTTTTTTTTAAACAGACTCAGCACATTTAAATCATGAAAGATAACCTGTTCACCTGCCTTTCCCAAAAATGCCTCCTAGATCTTATTTTATAGAAAATGTGCCTAATCTATTCTATTGACAATGTTTTTTAGTGGCATAAAATCTATTACTTTGTTACCTCTGAAAAAAAATTGGTTTAATGAAAAGTTATTGTGCACTTTCTTTTAAATATACACAGGACAAAATTTGCTAAAGTGGGAGTCTAAAGTTATGGTCCTAAGCCCATATATTTAGGTACCTAAATGTTTTTGTAAATGTGACCCTTAACATGATTAGGGAGCACAATTCCCACTGACTTCAAACTACAAAACCCAGATGACGGAAAATAGCTTAGTTGAGGCATTTCAGTTTTCTTGACTTGTGGAAGTTCAACATATCAGATGGTGATGCTGACTGGAAACAGAGCCAGAGCTATTTGTTTATCAATTGTGTGTTTTAGTTTGTGTTGTTCTCACAGTAAGGATGCTAATGAGGTCCTGGACTTGTCTTTTTCAGCACACACGAACATTTTAAGTATGATACTTAATAGAAAAAACATCTATGTAAAATCTGAAATTCTGTAACAGTTTGGCATGCAGCAAATCTCCAAAAAGGGCCATAATTTTGGAGTTTAATATACCCACCCTACACACACCCACATCATACATGATTTGAAAGCTTATTTTATGTGCAATTAGTTGAAGTATAATGTGGATCTGCCAAGTGGTGCTTTAGGCCTGTAGGTGAGGTAAAACAATGGTACTCAAAATGAGATAGTGTCATTTTTTGCATAGTTCCAGAAATACTGCAACATGACTACAGTTTTTTGTTTTTTTTTACTGTGTAAGTTAACTTCAACACCTTAATATAGTGTTTATTGGTCAAAGCTCCCAAATGACAATGTATCAGAAGATTTTTAATGGGCAAGTTCTCCCTGCCCTGAGAAATGATGAAGCTGCTTAGCATGTGGAAAAAATGGCGAGAGCATTGCACATACCCTATACGCCGCTGCCAGCGGGGTGCAGTGTATCTTAAATTTTGTAACTAAAGCTGTTTCCGTGACTATTTCCCCAAGAAATTGTTAAACATATTATCCAAAGATTATCCATCATAGTATTTTCCATTTGTTTTCTAAAGGCAACCCCTCACACATCCAAATAATGACCCACCCTTCTCAGCTGATGAGAACGGCAGAAGAAGGTGGCATGGTGGTCTGTAACTGTTTGTTTTTTAACTGATGTGCAATCACAAAAGATCATATGTAACTGGCAGAATACTACAGTTAGAGGGAAGTATACAACCATTTCATGAAATAATTTAGTTGTAGAGCTTCTTACCGTAGAGCACGACTAAGCTTCTCATAGTTCATGGTGGGTTTATTTTTACGTTGTCCCCATTTCTGTGCAACCAGCTCAGGTTGATTCAGTTTAAACTCCCCTTCATCGCCAACCCAAGAAATACAGTCTCGAGCATCTTTGTCAGTAAGAAGTTCTAGCAAAAACTGCCATAGCTGAATCTGGCCATTGTTTCCTATGGAGATAAAAAGTCATTAAAACTAAACAAAAGTTATTTTCTACAGAGCTAAAGTTATTTTAAGATTTCATAAGCTTCAGTTTAGGACAGCTCAATATTCATGTTATACAGTGGCCAAGATTATTATTTTTTTTTTAAATCAGACCGTAAGTTAAGCGCTTAAACGAGCATTTAGAATTTAAATAGTTGGCCTGATCTTTCAAAAGTGCAGCGCACCCAGTAGCTCTCACTGAAATTTTGGCCTAGAAGCCTAGTTCTAGGATCCTATTTTTGAAAATCTTGGCTAGTGTCACAAGGCACTTTGCAGAGCGTGTCAATCAAGCAAAACTTAAACATGGTTTAGAGATGAGATTTTTTTTTTTTTTTTTGGAGACAGATGAAGTAGCAACTCCTAACTGAGGGGAAGGGACAGAAAGGAAAGCAATATTGGAGGACAAAAGCAATGTAACGGCGGAGCTGATACAATATTAAAGATACAAAGAGTTTGGATGAAGAAAATCTAAGGAGAATTCTGAAATTTAATTGCATAGCTAACGTGCAGTTTTCCTAAAAGTTCCTTCACTTCATAGGGATTAGCAGGTCTCCAACTGGTAAAGTTACCAGCAGTGTAAGAAGGAAAACTAAACAAACAGTATGCAAAGTGCCAGGTTAGAATTCTGGAACATATTTGCCAATCGCTGCTTCCTTCCCGAATGATCCAGTAAGGCGAAGATAAATGGCAATTGAGCAAATGGCATTGAGTGGGAGGAAGGGGGGCACATTTAAGACAATTGTCAACCTTGGGTTTGTCTCATCTACAAGATAGCACTTCCATCAAGGTAGTGCTCTTTAGCACCATGCTGGGCACTGATTCAGTACTAACTCAAAAGGTCTGAGGGCTACATACTGCATCAGCACTTCCTGTCGCACCTGGATTTTCCCTCCAGGCCTCATATCCAAGCAAGCAGCACTTAGAAAATTTGGCAAAATCATATCTGTAAGGGATACAGCTGTATTCTGCAAATTCACCATGTGATTTAACTGTTAAATATTTATAGCATTTACATTAAAATAAAATTGAGAAAATACCTGTTCTGTTCCCAGGTGAACTTCGGTCTTCTCCTGAGATTCTTGGTGCTCTTTGTACTTTAGCTGACTTTGCACTGCTGTTTATTACTTTAATGGTGGTCGGGGTAGCAGGCTGTACAGATGCTGGAATAATTTGCACAGCTGTGAAACGACAAACATTGGAGAACAATAATTATAACTTGTTGGTACAAAAACCTGACGCGCGCGTGTGTGTGAGAGAGAGAACTTTAGAAACTAGTGCTACAAACACTCGGGAACGGAGGTTGTTCGGAACTCTGAACAAAACGTTATGGTTGTTCTTTCAAAAGTTTGTAACTGAACACTGACTTAATACAGCTTTGAAACTTTATTATCCAGAAGAGAAATGCTGCTTTTAACTATCTTAATTTAAATGAAACAAGCACAAAAACAGTTTCCTTACCTTGTCAAGTTTTTTTTTTTTTTTTTTTTTAATTCCCCCCCTTTTTAGTAGTTTACATTCAACACATTACAGTACAGTATTTGCTTTTTTTGTGTCTCTCTCTCTACTGCCTGACTCCGTACTTCTGGTTCCAAATGAGGTGTGTGGTTGACCGGTCAGTTCGTAACTTTGGTGTTCATAACTCTGAGGGGGGTGTGTGTGTGTGTGTACACATCAATATTAACATTCAAAATATTTCCCCTCCAAAGAGCCACACAAATATTCATAAACCTTCACCTTAAGAATAATATAAATTGTTGCTACCATTTAAAATGGAATTTGTGTTAGCATTGCAGTATAGAACTTATTTCTGATATATGTTCACCAAGAATGCAGTTCTGAACAGCTTATATTACAAATATTTCACTTGTGTCACATTATGGTGCAGAATAATGGAAAAGTCTATTGATCATAAGAAGAAGAAAGTTAGAAACATTCATAATTCTGATTAAACTCTTAAATTGGCTAAAAAATTAAAGCTTTGCTTTCAAGTTGAAAAACATGCAAAAGGTGTTATTTCTCTGTGGCTTTTCTGACTTTTTGATAGCATGAGTGCTGAACCCACATTTCTTGTTGACAAACACCTGTCTTAATAATTTACTGGCATGACTACTCACGCTGATCAATAGTAACTGTTGCTATTTCTCCAGAGTGTTCTTGGCTAGCCAATACATCTGCCAAGTAAAAGAAAAATATTTAAATCTTTATTCAAATCCTTACCCTCATAAACCAACTGAATGCCAAATGGATTTTATAACTGAGAAAACAAGAAAGGAATGCAGAGAAACAACATAAAGGTTGTAGAGTGTATAAAGATGATGACTTTTAAGAGTAAATATTTAACACCACATGAAAGAAGTATGCACAACCTTTTTTATGTCCTTATGGGCATTTGGGATGGCGCTTTATTTTCACGAATGTATTTTTAGAATATTACATACACTATTTTTTTATTCTTTACCCATACAAACTTTCTATTTTGCTTATTTGATGTACTTTTTTCAATGTCACAGACAGAAAATCAGCCTACCTAATTGTATCCAAACATTGAATACACATGAATGCACAATAGATTAGCTGCAGTGTATATGAGCTAAAGAATTAGCTTAGTAACTTTCACATTTACGTTGTGAAACTGCAACGTATATTAAATAGCACTTAATATTTAATTATAAGTCTGTCAAATCAGAAGATGAACTAAAGCTAATATTAAAAACATAAATCAGGAATTCTCAGGTATGTTGTAAGAGCCATACCTCTTGTACCTTACTTCTTGTATTAGATTAACAATAATAAAATTTGAGGAAAGAGGGGACTTTTTTTGTAACAGCAAGTACTCTCATTATAACATATTCCCTTATCTTGTACTTGACACCCTCCCTTTCACTGCTAATGGAAAGTGGGAAAATAATTTGGACTGTTCACAGCTGTCTTTATCTTTCCACAGAAAAAAATAGTGACCAAATTAGTCATTGAGAAAGCTCACATACATTTTCGAAGAAGCTCCAGGTGGCTCCAAAGGATTTCTCCCCGAGGGACCCTCTGGAAGAAGTCCTCTTGATTGAGGCTACATAACTCTCGGCCTGGAATACTAAGAGTATTGAGGTCTATGTCAGTCATGCTGAACTCCTTCATCACCCATACCACCCAGTGGAGTACTTGGTCTGTTGACCACTGTACAGGGTCTAGGAAAAAAGAAGAAAAATATATTAAACAACTGATAAAAGCTGTAAAAGGTGTGTCACCCTGTCCATTTTAGACACTACAGAACTATTCCCTATAGTCACGAACAATAAAAAGAACCAGAGAAAAACACTGTCCCATATGACTGAAACGTCATATGAATGAGTTGTTAAATTAAAGAAAAAGAAAAAAAAAAGAAAAAAGACCTAATTCTTAAGTTTTAGTAACAAAGCCTGATTATACCACAAACATTCTTTGCATAGAGAAACAAAAAAGGAAGACAGTAGGTGTGGAAAGCCACAACTCACATGAAATTTTGATTCTCAAGATGCCACTACAAAACTATTCCTATGGACTTGCTAATTTGCTTTCTATGGATTTGCCCGAGACAGTTCAGTATCTGGTGTGCAATGCAAGCCTCTGACTTGGATCACCATTTCTTCTCGCCATCTCTGAAAGTTTCTGAGCCCTCTATTGCTCTCTCTACCAATTTTCTTGTTTCATTCCTTCCAATATGAAACATTAGCCTTCCCTATGTTGGGATAGGATACCCTTCCCCAACCACGATCTAGGTCAGTAACACTGTGTGCAACCAGGGAGTAGCTGAGGATATTGGTGGTTAGTGAGAGTTTTAAGCAACATCATTAAGTTTCCTAACCTTTCTGGGAGAAGGATGAATATATTTGTTGTAACTAGGCTAACTGGGTGAACAGTTAGCACAGATGGCTGTCAAAAATTGTTTCACATGCATGGTCATTTTTTCCCCCTGTTACTATTGTCATATCCTGTAGGTTCTTTAGACTAACACTATACTGCATAATAATGCTTCTGTGAGCACAGCATAACTCTGGAATCTACCTTGGGCCTTCAAATCCCAAAAGAGCTCTGGGAAGCCCTAACAAAAAGCAACTTGGCATCATTGATAGGCACAGATATAGTTCCTGTGATTTTCTGAACAAAATGGATCAGGAAAGTTCTATCATTCCCTCACATAGGAAAAAGCAAGAGCTGTATCTTATATGGTTTCTTGAGAGGCTTTTGAGTTTCATGGCTAAGACAAACATGCTTTAGCAGTCACTCCCATTGGTCATGAAACTCTCCCCGACAGGGTCTGGATATTGTACTTGGTCAGCAGAAATCTCTCACTTCAACAGTTCTGAACCCGGGACCGCTGGCACATCCACGAAAATGCAAGAAGAACGGGCAGTGCCAGAATTTTAAAAATCACGTTTTAAAAGAGCTAACTTTGCATTTGCAGCACACTAGTCCCCAGAAATAGTAAAAGGAATAGGAGAATGTTCCTGGTTAAGACTTAGCTCCCAAGAAATATTCTAGAGCTTGGGAGGGGGTGGGGAGGGGCAAGGAATGGTAGTGCTGCTGATGGTGAGAGTTCTCATCATAGCTCCTGGAAGTCACAAAGAACCTCCTCTGCTCCAGACAGTGAGCTTCTTGTTTCTTAAAAGAGCTAAGTAAACTGTCTGCCACAACACCAAAAATTATCTACTTCTGCGGCTGCCTTGTCTCCTGAAAAAACTTTGGCTTCTCAGAGTGAAAATACAATGTACTTAAGGTCCCTCTTGGTAAACTGTGGCTCCAAAAAGCAGTTGGGGGCATTTTTCCTTTGATTTAGCATTTTCTGATTATTCCATGCTTCCAGCAAAAATAACCTAAAGGAGAAAATGACAGCTAGAAACAGCTGTGGAGTACACCTTGTATGTTTCTCTGAGACAAGAATGAAACTGGAGAAACAGAAGAGAGATGTTAAAGGGTGGAAAATTCCTGGATGGTGGTTAGTTGTTAGCTTACTAGTCAGAGCAAATAATGGGAAGGAATAGAGTCTGCAATATCACTACAAAACAGGGTTAGATTTTACTCTGAGCTACAACTCTCACTGTCTGTTGCAAAGTGCTCTGGATTCTCAAAAGAGGCAAGTGATTTCAGAAAGCCTTGATGAAGTTGAAAAACTCAACTCCCAGCAGAAATGCAATTTTCACACATTTATAGAAGGGTCAGGCAAAATGAAATCTCATCTTTGAGGAATCAATTCATTTACAAAAAACTACAGAGGCGTATATTATTATAAAGCACCAACAATACATTCAGAATACAAAAGGTCCTCAAGTGCCTCCTTTCTCTAATTCCATGAGGTCAGGAAAATCTGATATGGTGTTTAAAAGCTATCCTTTTTGGCATTCACTTGATTAAGACATTTCTACTACCAAGAGGAGAATTCCAAAATGTCTGTACTTGGGTTTTGTCATAAAAGAGGCCAATTTTTGTTTTCTAGAAAATTCTCACCTTCGTAATGGGAAACAATTGTAAACCTTTGAAATTACAATGGTGTCACATTCACAATGCTGATTTTCTTCTTTGAGAAAGCAAAGTTTTAATACTAACAAATCTATAAAGTTGATTTACAACAGTTTATTTAACACTAAATGTTTTTAGTATTATGTTGAAGAGTGTAACTTATCTTCTTGCATTATAGGATGGCATGCTGTGAAAATTTCAAAAGATATTCACATGAATATCCCTAAGCTTTTTGTATCAAACCCTCAATTAACAAGGTATCTAGCATAGTGAAAGTGAATTCAGAAATGCTTGTACGTCAAAGGGATCAACAAAGCAAAGAAATCAGAAGCCATCGCTTCAGTTATTTCTCTGAGACTCTGTTAAGAATATCAGCCAATTTAATACCTTGTTCCCTTGTAAATACCTGAGACTGAATTTAATTCTTTCCAAGTTCTAACATCAAGCAATGGCAAGAAAAGGCAAACAATCTGAAATTGCTGTAATGTGTTTTGTGCCATCTAGGATTATCACTTGGGCTTCCTCAACAAGGCAAAAAAAGGGGCAAGTTTCTGGGAGTTTGTTTACATATTACAGGTTGATTTAGTGAACATCACTGGAGAGTACATTACAATGATTTAACACAGTTAATTTTCACCTGCAGAGTCCACGGTTCAAGTGTGGTATAGGTCTCAAAAGAAATGTTTCAATTTAACTCCCAGAACACATTTACAGACATTACATATGCTATAATGTTAGAACAATTAGTCTATTCAGTGGTGACCCTCTTTTGAAAAGATTATTGAAGTTTAAAAATTAGGTACATTAGGTACTTGAATCTAAGTGTGGCTTTTCATACAAATCTGATACTGCTAGGTGCTCCGCATCCTCCACTAATACTGTCTTTAATGGGCCCAAAGGGAGTCAAGAACCCAGAGAACTGGACCCAAGGTCAAATTCATACACAAAAAGTTTAATCTGCTAATACACATATTTTAAACTACTTTATGCACTAGACCAGGGAAAACGCACATTTTTAATTTAAGTAAGCTGTGGAGGAAACCTACCCTCTTCTACCAAGGAACTATAAGCCATGGTTCCACCTCCACTTTACTTACTCTATCAAGCTATTTGCACAGCACTCCTCAACATAGCATATGCTATTTCATCATGGTATCTGAGCACTTTAATAAATGATGTCTCTTATAACATACCTAATATCAAATAATTCTCAATTATTAAAAACATATAAGCTACTGAACATCGTGTTTTATTACCATAGGGTATTCCAAGGCGTTCTTGCTCCTTTCGGTAGCCTTCCAACGCTGCAGCCCATCGAGTCACTTGCTCAGAGGTCTCATCTGAAATTGTTGTAATGTGTTTTGTGCCATCTAGGGTTATCACTTGGGCTTCCTCAACAAGGTGAGCTTCAGCTTCAGCATGGTGGGCATCCGGATCGATAACTACCTCCACAGTTTCTACAGGCTTTACAATTTCAAGGATGTTTAACTTGGGCTCTATTCCTAGATATGGATGAAAATACAATAAGGTAAAATACATTATCTTTGAGCACTGCAAAAGCATTACCGGTTTCATTTAAATCTCGCCAAACATACTGATACTACATGCCGAGAATCAGATACAGAAAACACCAGATGCATTCACAGTTAGCATCACATTTTCAGAACAATTCTGAAGTGTAGAGACTCAACACTATCAAGGATAGTAGACTCAATGTGGTATTTCTTCTCACCCTTCACTTAAGCATACACTTATAATTTAGTAAAGTGAATAAACAAATAACTACGTCCCTTCACCCCACAATCCCATGCGTTTTAAATTCAGTTTTTATATATACCCACACACACATATATTCAACTGGCAGCTCTGTATGCATACCTGAGGAACTATTACACTTGTACTATGAAGGAAATATAGTAGGTCCAAAAATAGGTACCACTTTCAGTCTTCAAAAGTGGTTACTTTTAAATTGTCTCTGAAATTATTACACACACTTTGGTTAGCATCACTTTAAGATACCCTATAAGGTACACCTACATTGCAATAAAAGACCTGCAGCATGGCTGCAGCTGACCTGGGTCAGATGACTTAGGGTCACGGGGCTCAGGCTATGGGGCTAAAAATTGCAGTGCAGATGTTCAAGCTCAGGCTGGAGCCCAAATCCTGAAAGGGGGGTGGGTCTCAGAACCCAGGCTCCAGCCAAGCCTTGCAAGCCCAAATCAATTGACCTTGGTCTGAGACTTGTTTTCTTATCACAGCATAGACACACTCTTAAAGAGGCAATGTGATCTAGTAGATCAGAAGACTGGAAATCAGAATGCTCAAGTTCTAAATCCAGCTTTACCAGCAATTTGGTGTGTGGCTCTAGGTCAGTCCCTACCTTCTCCACCTGAATTTCTTTATCTGTAAAATGGGTTAAGTAGTATTTATCTATTCTGCAGGGGTGTTATGAAGATTTATGTTTATAAAGCAGTTTGAAGTGCTATATAAATAATTAGTATGATTATTATAAAATAACTCAGACTTTACTTTGCTCCAAGAAATCTTATAGTCATTCTTCACTCCAAACTTCTGCTCTCATTTGTCTCCCTGATAAGTAAGACTACCTATCAATACCTCCTGGATACTGCCAGATTTCATTCCTTACCCTTCTCCAACATTACCTTGATGCCCTCATTAAGTGTCATCTTAAGTTTACATTTTTAAGGGTCCACAATTCAAAACCAGACCATGAAGCTCCAGGAAGCAACATCATACAACCTGTTTTCCACTGAACTGCAAATCCACTCAACATTTCTACCCCCATCTTCTAAGTTCTCCATGAAGTCACTCTACTATCCTTTTTTAACATCATATCTACTACTATTCGACCTCTCTCTCTAGATGCACACACTTAGGCAGTGTCTAAATCTTGCTGCTACTTCCTGTGTGACACCTTGAGACCTGGTTTGTTCTCTCTGACGACATACCTAAAAGGTTAATCTAGGCCCTCATCTCACATTGACTACTGCAACCTCCTATGTGGCCTAAATGCTGTCTTGCCCAATTTATATCCATTCAAATGCAGATACAAATAATTTTCCCAGCTCATAATTTGACTGTCACCCGCACTCCCTATGTCCCGCTCTGGGCCAGCTCCAGGCACCAGCTTACCAAGCAGGTGCTTGGGGTGGCCACTTCGGAGAGGGCCGCCCCAGCTGTTCAGCGGCAATTCGGCGGACAGTCCCTCACTTCTGCTCGGAGTGATGGCCCTCCCGCTGAATTGCCGCCGCAGATCGCGATTGCGGCTTTTTTTGTTTGTTTGTTTGGCTGCTTGGGGCGGCCAAAACCCTGGAGCCCGCTCCATTGACTCCCCCTCCTTCATTCATTGAACACAAACTACTTATCTTTATTTTAAAAGGCCTTTCATGTTCTATCACCATTTTAACCATCATCTCTGATATGGCAATGAGACAACGAGACCCATCTCCTGTGCACCAATGATGCCAGTCTTGGCTGCACATTTTTCAAGTTCTGCAACAAGCACCTATGCGCTCTCTGCCACAGTACCTCTTCTAGGATTTCAAGTAAAAATCCACAAAGCCTTCAAACTGACTTCTGCTATGATGCCTACAAAAACATTTCACCACGGTTGGGCAGGTAGTGTGCTGTGATTACTGCTTATCATGCCAATGAGAACCATTACTTTACCCTTCACCACACACCTGTACTGTTTACTGTATAAACCTGCTGGATCATCTATATTAAGCTCCTTGAGGCAGCAACTGCCTCTTTGTTATGTATTGTGACGGGGCAAGGCCAGATGGCTACAGTAAAGTAGTGAGGAACAGGTATGTCAGCCCCAGGCTAAACAAATCCCTGGTACCATGGTAACCAAATGGCAGTTGCTCCAGGTTAATCAAGACACCTGGGGCCAACTGAGATCCTTCTAGAAGGCAGTGGAGATAGCTAGGTTGATTGGGACACCTAAAGCCAATCAAGGGCTGGCTGGAACTAGTTAAAAGCCTCCCAATTAGTCAGTGAGGCATGGGTGTCAGGAGCTATAGGAGGAAGCCGTGCCGTTGGAAGAATGAATCAGTACAAATCCATACAAGGAAGGAGGCCCTGAGATAATGTAAAGGAGATATTGAGTGGGGGCTGCTGTGGGGAAGGGGCCCAGGGAATTGTACACGTCCTATTTCCAAAAAGTCAGCTACCACAGCTGCTACTTTTTGGGTCCCTGGGCTGGAGCCTGGAGTAGAGGGCGGGCCCGGGCTCCCCCCTCCCCGATTAATCACTGAGACTGGGAGACAACAGAGACTGTGTGAGGGAGGGTTGCTTCTCCTCACCTCCCTTGCTGGCTTATGATGAAAATGGCTCAGTAAGCTGTGACCCTTGCCTCTAGAGAGAGGAAGGGCTACGTGGAGGGTCACAGTGAGCCTCTGAGGCTAGCAAAATCCGCCAGGAAACGCGGGACCCACGGAGACAAGGACAGAGCTTTGTCATAGTATGTACAGTGCTTAGCACAATGGGGCTGGGTCTTTAGGTGTTACTGCCACAGAAGTTGATATCATCTACCCACATAATTTTTTTGCATTTTTTTCTTTGTAAATTAGTGCTATTAAAACAAGTTCATTCTTGCTTTTCTTTCTTAGGAGTACTAAGCTCTACCTGAGAAAAGATGACAGAATTAGGAACAAGTACATTTTATTCATTGTACAAAGCCTTCTGCACAAACTCATCAAGAGACATGGGACAAAAACAGCTTTGATGCTACAACACTTGGTGAACAATTAGTTTTGCTGACTACTATTAAGTGTTATCTGTTAGTGTTTCATTCTTGTCATAAATATTAAAGAGAACTGTATTTCTCGCTCAATAAGTGTTTTCAGGTTTAAATTAGCTGAAAGTGAGAAAACATCAATTAGAAAACACCTTAACTTTAGACTTTCTAATTTAGAGGAAATTTTTATTCTTTCTTCTTTTATCAAAAGTTTCCTTAAAGGCACAGGAGAAATGCTGAATAAAAGTGTTATCCTTTGTAGTAAAGATGCTATTTCAGTGACAAAGAAATTTCAAAATGGATTCTATTTAAAAAACAATTGAAGAGCACCTTTAACTAGCAAAACAATGAAGTCATCATGACTGACAACTGCAACCCATTTGAAAAAAAACTACATTTAACTTTTTGATTTCCAGGAACCTATTTTAAGCACAGAGGGGCAAACTTTGCCCTGTTACACCCATGCAACCTATCTGAACCCAAAAGGAACATACAGGAGTAAATGATGGCAGAATCTGACCTACTATACGAGCCAATAAACATCCACTTTTTTGTAACAAGAACTGTATATCTAATCTGTCTTGCACCACATTGAACATAAATAGCATGTTGAAGCTACTGGGGTTAATAAATTAGTAACTAAACAAGTCAAAAATGAACTGTATACCATTTATGTTTGTTTAACCAGTAATCCAAAAAAGGATGTAACGGTTCTTATTTTGTTTATCTGTGAGCTAATGAGAATTGCTGTTGGAAACTGTCTTAAGAGTCTTTGGGGAATTAGACATTTTAGATATCAATAAAACCTTTCAGTAACTGATTACTCACCTAAACATGACTTGTGACATTTTTATATACACATACACACACCCCTTTCATTTTATATTATACACATCCTTTCATTTTTTATCTCTCTTCATAAATATATATGAAAGGGTGTGCACCCTTTTAAATTTCCTTAAGATGTATACAGAAGGCCTGAACTAATTATTTGTGTTACAATAGCACAAAGGGGCTGCAAACACAGATCAGTGTTCCACTGTACTAAGCGCTGTACAAACAAGGACAACACCTTCCCAGACAAGAGACAACAGGTAGATGAAACAGAAAGGGGTTGAAAGAACGAGGTAAAAGTACAGAGATTATCTGATAAAATAAGCACTAGTCTCAGATCACTACTGCCTATTCATGGTCAGGAGAAGTGTGTGATGCTGTATAAAATGGAAGATAACTAGTTGCACTAGTTCAGTCACCACTGTTACCAAGTTGCAGTAAATCTTGTATAAAGTATGTCATGTAAGGTATCTATGGAAAAGTTATAATCTGTTAAGTACGATTACCTGTTTAAAATAAATTTATCACAATTTAAACAAAATTTATCACCACCATGAGATCCTGAAAACATATATTCACCTGGGGTAAGTGGCCATCTCCTTGGAGTTGGAAGAACCTATAATATGTGATGTCTCGTTTTAATAATCATTTATCACAGAAGTCCAGATGTGGGTGGTAAGCCAGGAGCTTGAATGCCTAAGGGGGACTATATTTTGGCTTCTTGTGATACAGGAGCTCATTTTTGTGACCTCTAGTGATAGACTAAACCACCAGTTTTGGGGTGAGGTGTCTGCCCTATTTCTCAGTCTGTCCTGAATTTGGCACTCTCAGCTGTGACCCATACCAGGCAGCGTGACAAGGTGGTCCATAAGATTCACATCAATAAGTAGTATAAAGTTATTTGAAGGACGAGAAAGTGGGGGATTCACAGACTTTTACAAACATAAAAGAGGTAGCATGGGAAAAAACACAAAGGTGCTTTGACAGATAAGCAGAGTAAAGCAGATGAAGGCTGGCATGGTTGACAGGGATAGTAAAGGTAGGGAAGAACTAACTGATAAAAGATCTTACAGGTGAAGACAAGAAACTTGTGCCTGATCTGGAGGAGAAGGGAAAGCCAATGGAGGGATGTGACCAGTTAGGCGGCCAAAAAAAAAAAAAAATGTAACATAGCAGCAGCATTTTGAATGAACCCTACAATCTGCCAATCACAATGCACAGATGACAAAAAACCTACAGATATTCCACATTTTGGTAATTTGTCACATATTTCAGTTACTTCCTGCTTATAAACGAACTGGTTTATGATCGAGTAAGCCGACCCCCCCAAGATGGGTAAGAAAAAATGGGTAAGTAAAAATTTTCCACTTGATCAGTTACTTCTGTCATACACTGACAGGCTTGAAGATTGAGAGATATGCCGTTGCTTGCCTGGAGCTGGAGCGGAGCAGGAGCACAGCTCCAAAAAGCCCTGGAGCGGATATACACATTTAGGATTTTTATTCCTCAAACTTCCATTATATATTGTCTGGGCCAGTTGGGTGTGATGAGAATGACTTGAACTTTGTCACGATGAATCTTTTGCAGAACTTGTGGTAGCAGTCAGATGGGAGGAAAGGCATACAGGTGGTCTGACCAGGATAACAGAAGGGCATCATCCCTGTGGTCCCAGTCCACTGCTGTTCTGGAGCAGTACATGTTGAACTTCTTGTTCATCTGGGAGGATGAACAGGTCCCAGAATGGCCTTCCCCACTGAGTGAGGATTTCATTCAGGATGGAACTGTTTACCTCCCACTACATGGTCTGTGGAAAAGTGCCTGCTGAGATTATTCACCAAAGAGTTCTGTGCACCTGATACATATGTTGCCAAGTGTGAGTTGTGGTTCCTGATGCACCCATTCTAAACTGACTGCCTCTACACAAAGAGGAAGATATTTCACTCCACCTTGTTTGTTTATGTAGAAGACAGTCATCATGTTGTCTGATGTTACCTGGATATAATGGAACAGCATAAGTGGGAAGAATGCATCGCAGGCTAGGTAGATGGCCCTTAATTCTACGAGATTAATATGCATCCTGCCCTGCTGAGTCATCCACCTGCCTTGTGCAGTGACACTGTCCAGGTGTGCTCCACATCTCTGATGAGGATTGGGCACATGGGAGGATCTTGATGATGCAAGTTGACGTGAATGATCTCTAGTACCCACTTATCCATTGTTATTGCCCTTCACTTTTGGCAAAAAGGGCGAGACGGTCACCAAAGGTTTGAGGAGCCATAAGGAATGGCATCGATAAAGTTATGTGGTTCTCAAGTATCCCATCAAAAGTAAATCCTGGTTGGTGGGTGGGGTTGAGCAGATGTGGTTGAGGTGGAAAAAGCTGCATACTAGGTCTTTCTATCCCCTGGCATTTGCATAGTGGTTCATAAGGGCATTGGTGGTAGAATGGCTGAGGGAGGGGTCTTGGCTTATAAACCTGTTTGTGGTATCTTATCTTTGGGGCCAGGGTATAAATACCCAGGGAGTGGAGGGCCATCCTGCAGTCTTTTCATTGAGGAGATTGCATTCGAAGAGCAAGTCCGAATGGTATTCTGGACCTCCTTGGGAAACCCCTGAAGAGCAGAGTCAAGATTCATGCCTCAGAATTATCAGCATAGCTATAGATGCAGCATCAACTGTGTCCACCGGTTTCCGGCCAATGGGAGTGTGGAGCTGGTGCTCAGGGCGGGGGCAGCACGCGCAGTCCCGTGGCCCCCCTGCCTAGAAGCTGGACCCACTGCTGGCTGCTTCCGGGGTGCAGCGTGGTGTTGAAACAGGTAGGCACTAGATTGCTTTAGCTGGGCAGAACTGCTGATGGGACTTTTAGGAACACATCTGGAAGGGGATCTGTTCATGTGTTTGCAAAAGTGCCCCTTACTCTAATGAGAGGCCTGAGGCAGCGATTCCTTGGGCTTAACAGCTCTGGCCTCTGCTCCAGAGCGCATGCTCAGGGGGGTGCGGCTTACAGACTGAGGCCAATGTACCGGAGGAGGGAGGGGTGTCTCCCTGGCCTGTAACTGACTGGGGTCTATTGTCCTTCTCCATGAGGTACTTGCTTAGTCAAAGTTCCTTTTCCTCATGGGTTTGAGGAGATAAGGAGCAGCAGAGCTGTACATGGCAGAGACATGACCCTCCTCAAAGCAGTGAAGACAGAGCTGGCGTTCATCACTAACTGAGAAGGGACAGGAGACCGTTCTTAAACCTGGGGACTTTGGGCATAGTCCTTCTCTGCAAGAAGAGGATCTCCAAGAAAGGGAGAAACTAAAACTATACTAACCAGAATATAAAAATCACTAAAATACTAAGAATACTAACTACATACAATCATATTTACAGGTTTTGAAGACTATGTGAAGATAGCTTTGAATACAGAGGATTACAGCTCAGGACATGTAGCAGTAAGAAGGAATTGGAAAAGTGTCTATCCACAGCACCCCTTATGGCCTTGGTATGGAGCATGAAGGGAACAACTGCATAGGCACAAACCAATGGACACTACTTGCTAGAAATCTCTGGTCTCAGGAACACGAGCACATGCGTACCCATGTGTGGAATACACACAGGGACCAGCACTAGAAGAAGAAACATTGGTTATGTGTCCCTATGATTTAGTCCAATATATCCTAGAAACACAGATACCAGTAAAGAGATGACCATCTTAGGCTTTTGCTTCTGATCTTTAGTACGTGGTGAGTTGACAATGCCACCATAATTTAATTATTCATGAAGCAGTAAGTTCACGTTATACTGATGTCTCTCTCAATTAGCGGGTGGCAATTCTGCTTCATTTGACCAGCTAGTTTGTCCAGCATGAGACAAACAACTGCTTGTCCTCATTGAAAGCTCTCACATGCAGGGTACTGGCGAGTTCCACCTTGTCCCCATCCCATCAGTTTTCCTAGTTTGAGATTTATATAAAGTTACTATGGGAAACAGACACATTCTGGGCTGCAGAAACATCAGTCAATGAAAAATTTTAACTGTCATGCTATAAACCTATGGTGTACAATGGAAAAATCAGCCTATAGAAGCATGAATAATGCAGTTATATTTTCAATGCTACAGTTAAAAACGGTAATGCATAAACATAAATACACTTACAATATGACTCACCTTGTATGATAGCGAATAAAATGCTTAATTGCTTACCTTGTCTGGATATTACTTGTACACTAAGCTGTACTGTTCCATCTGTCTTTACTCCTTGATCAAAGAGACTGCGATCTGGGTCCAGCTTGATACAAGGAGGAAATTTTTTAAAATTACTAGACTTATAATTAAATGCTTTTATAAAGTTATCTTGTATATTCAGTTCAAAACTCTGTACATATATGTCAGAGCATCAGAATACTTGAGTTCCTAACTGCAGCTATCAAATATTTTTAGTCTTAATCACCAACAGCGTGTGCAGCACTGTACAAGTCATAGTATACCTGCTCTTTATCCAGAGAAATTTCAAATCTAAAGAAGAAAAATTACTCCATTCTGATTAACAGTTGCTCCAATTACAAAATTTTTTAAAGGAACTTGTCAACCTCCAATCTGGTCAATTTTAAAATAAATTAGTTAAAAGCAGTTTGCTGCTGTGCAAGAGACCTCCAAAAACGTCATGGGGAAACAGTGAAGCCAACTATAAACAATGTACTGTCAAAATGCACGAAGTAAAAAAGAAAAACACTTATCTCTCTAATCTTAGGTGGTAACTGCAACTATGCACAAAAGTGTGATTTTTTAAGTTGACAGTATCCCTTTAACACAGATACTTATTTAATAGTCGCTCACCACATCAATCAAAGATAGTTGTCTAGACAATCTTTGCTTTATGCCTCTAAAATACTACATCATGCCACATTGGCTGTGATTCTGATTCATTCTTTAATGTATCTTTTACATGGACTTTAATATCCTTATTGTTACAGTACTATCTTCCTCTCTTGTACACAAACTTTCTGCAGAAAATCATTTATTTCACTCAACAGTATATAAAAAAAGCAGTGCGTTATTCATCTGTTCAGTACAACAGAATTCAAAGTGACATCTCACTCCCCAGCCACTGTGTGGAACCAGCTGGGAGCTATTTCCATCAGATAGCCCTACTCTCTGTCTCCTCTGGGTAACAGCCCCAATCACTAATCAGTTATAATTGGTACTGGGAACCAGCTAGAGGCTGTTTCTATCAGGCCACGATCATTGACATCAACAAGACTACCTTTGTTTCTATTTTCACCTCTTTATTTCTAGCAGAGGAAAAAAAATGTCCTCTTCCCCCAACTTCCATTTTTAGGTGTTGGTAAAAAATTTTTATATTCTGGGACATAACATTGTGAGGTCCACTACAAAGAAACATTTTTATGTAAGGGAGTCATTAACTATGTTTTTGGCTCTTAAGAGAGCCAAATCTTTCCCTTCCTCTTTTCATCATTATATCAAATAAGGGTATGTTTTCAATAGAAGTGCTGCAGCTGCACTAACAGGGATGGGAGAGGTCTTCCTGCCACTGTAGTTAATCCACTTCCCTGAAAAGGCAGTAGGTAGGTCATCTTTCATCCACCTGCTGATGTCTACGTCAGGTGCTAGGTCGGCTTCACTATGTTGCTCAGGAGTGTGAATTTCTCAGACCCCTGAGCAACATACCTAGTTCAACCTAATTTTTAGTGTAGACCTGGCCAAAGAGACAGAAAGGGAAAGAGGGAGTTGGTTTTTCACCACTGATCTAATCAAAACCCCAAATGAGGCTAATAACACTGGGAGAAGATATGTTCTTTTCATTCAGTGCCCTCCATGACTGCCTTCGGTTACATCTGCTTTAGAAGCAATTACATTAGCAGAACATAAATACTATTCCAGGTCTTCACCATACTCCACTGCCAACACCTCACTACGAGTGAATCTCTGCAGTAAGCTAGACTCTGCTTCAAACAACATACTACAGAGGTTTAAAAAAAAAAAAAAAATAAGATTACAGATTTCTATGCAGGGAGTGACAGCAAGAGCGCTAACAGGATGACAAATATTATGATTGTAAGCCTAATAAAATCCTCCATGATTAATTATAGTGATCAAATATTAAAGTTTGGGGGATTTGCAAATGGATCCTTATTAACGATCTATCAGCTAAAACTGCATCCTTTTTAGCTTCATTAATTGGTACTTTAGATATACTGAAAGTCTACTGTAATCTTTTAAAAATACACTTTGTTAAACAAACTAACTCAGTGATTAGTCATTTTCACATCACAATAGGTCAACAATAAGGAGGTCTGAAACAAAAGTGTAATCTGCAGTTTTAGCAAATGTAACTTTTCAATATTTCCTGAGCTCTGAAATAACTCTTAGTAGCTACAGAAAGTCAGCTTTATAAACTGAATTC
>NW_020664384.1:2126007-2209568 GCF_002925995.2 Terrapene triunguis
ATGAGGAATACTTGTGGCACCTTAGAGACTAACAAATTTATTTGGGCATAAGCTTTCGTGGGCTAAAACCCACTTCATTGGATGCAAGCAGTGAAAAATACAGTAGGAAGATATATATACACAGAGAACATGAAAAAATGGGTGTTGCCATACCAATTATAACAAGACTAATCAGTTAAGGTGGGCTGTTATCAGCAGGAGAAAAAAAAACTTTTGTAGTGATAATCAGGATGGCCCATTTCCAACAGTTGACAAGAAGGTGTGAGTAACAGTAGGGGAAAAAATTAGCATGGGGAAATAGTTTTACTTTGTGTATGAATAGATACAAAATCCATGTTTTCTTTCTGGGAAAATAGGCGCGTAACTTCTCATCGCTAGGACTATCACTCCTACAGCTAGTGCGATCAAGCATTTGTTAGCAGCTCCTATTCTATAGATAAAGAAATATATACACATACTGTAATAACTACCCAGACAGAAATTCAAAAGAACATAAGAATGGCCATACTGGTTCAGACCAAAGGTCCATCTAGCCCAGTATCCTGTCTTCCGACAGTGGCCAATGCCAAATGCCCCAGAAGGAATGAACAGAACAGGTAATCATCAAGTGATCCATCCCCCTGTTGCCCACTCCCAGCTTGTGGCAGTGGAAGTGCCAGAATATATGGTTCTCATGTATGGTGAACAGTAACCATACATCAGGGCCAGCAAATATCTTACATACTTTCTTTTAAATCTCCCTGCCACTACCAAACCAGGCTTGAAGTAAAGTGATTTCAGTGTATGCCAATAACCTTTCAGGAACTCTAGAGAATCTTTAAGTATTAACAAGAGCGGAAGGAAATTAGAAAGGTTACCAAGTCTTTATTTAATGGCTGTGTTATTTAAGCTTTATAAAAATTATAATGAAATCAAATCGTATTGAAATAAAAAATCATCATCTAGGAAACCCTGCAGTAACCATCTATTTCAAAAACATACATTTAAAAAAAAAATCACAATATGTTTTTGTATAACTGCAGAACAATCTTTACAACTAGACCTGTAAACATCAGAAAACACAAAACAATGCTGTGTAAAGCTCTTCTGGCTTCTAAATTCAGAAAATCTGAAAAAATGCAACTCCCATAGGAACCAGCAAGTAGCAAGGGTTTCAGGGAACAGTCAATACACCTGACCTAAGATACACTAAGAATTGTGTTCCAAGGTATGATTTGTACTTTCAAAATTATAATGTTTATTTCCCCCCAAAAATTGATAAGACATTCTGCTACTGAGATACATTTCTGACACGAACCCTAGAAGTTTCCCAGTTTTATTTGCAGTAAATTAGTAATTAGTGGGTACATATTATAAACAGTTTGAAGTTGATGAGGCTGACATTTGCAAGATTAGACTCTTAACTGTAAACAATTTAGCAAACTGAAGAGTGAGACCCCCTATATAAAGATCAGAGTGGAGGGAAGGGACTGAATATACAGAACTATTCTCAGAGTACAGTTTGAACCCTCAGAAGAAGTTTTTCAACCCTCCTTGATTTACCTGGATATCTTGCAGGCAGATTTCATGTGCATCCAAGGAACACTGAAGTCTTGGTTCCAACAACTTCTTAAGATTTCCAACTGGTTCATTGATGTCAATAGCCTGACTCACAAATTCTGCTGTGGTGTACGTCTGCTCAACGATGCTTAAACACCAAAGGATCAAAGAATTGATCATTAACTGAATGTTAACAAAACAGCTTTGAAAATGCACTAGCTGTGTGTTCTCCTATAGTAATAAAAGCTATAGCTAGGTTAAAACAAATTGGAGATAACCTATGCAAAAGCGAATATTGATGCCAGAAATTTTAATAGTTTATTGAAAACCCTACTGAGGGTATGCCTACACAGCCCACAACAGCAAGCCTCCCAGCTCGGGTCAACAGATTCAAGCTTGCAGCACTCAAGGTAAGGGCTCTAAAAACAGGTGTAGACAGCTCTTTGAAGTTGGCAGCTGGGGCTAGAGCTCTGACTCTGAAGACTAGGGATAGAGAGGGCGGGGTGATCAAACGTTTTTACTCAATGACACTCTGGTCTTTTTCTCCAAGTGGTTCCATTTAATTTAAATCCAGCAATGTGTGAGTAGTTAGAACTACAAGTCATTTAAAAGACACTCTGATTTGCATGTTTGGACTTGTCTTACATTTATATTCCATCTCAAACAGCTTGTTGCTATTTCTTAAAACTGGGCACCAGCTATTTTTGAATTTAAAAAATCATAATTAAGCAGTTTTTAAGTTATTGATATCTTTTTGTGAATAGTACTTAGATAACTGCAATGTTTCTGAATACGTGCTTTCTGAGATAAGAATTTTAAAAGGTTTTTTTTTTTTTTTTTTAAATTGTGCCACTTATCTAGGGCTACCATATGTCCGGATTTCCCCGGACATGTCCGGCTTTTCGCTCTTTAAATAGCTGTCCGGGGGGGGGATTTCTAAAAATCTAAAAATGTCCGGGATTTCCCCCCCGGTCGGCTATTTATCAACCGAAAAGCGGCTGACAGGGCGGCGCATTGGGGCCTCGGCAGCCAAGGCCCCTTCCCGGCTCCCCCCATCCCCTACAGCCTTAGCACGCCACCCGGCAGTGCTGGGGGGCAGGGCTGTGTGCTTGTGAGGGAACGCGGCGGCGGGGCTGGCAGAGGTGGCCAGAGCCCCTCCCCCGCTTACCCCCTCCTCCACAGCCTTAGCACGCAGCCCAGCAGCGCTTGGGCGGGGCCAGACACCTGCTCTAAGCCGAGCGGCACGGTAAGGGGGCCGGGGAGTTGGAGAAGGGGGGCAGTCAGGAGATAGGGAGCGGGGTGGGGGGGGTTGGATGGGTCGGGAGTTGGGGGGGGCTGGCAGGGGGGCAGGGGGGTGGAGAGGGGTCGAGGCAGGCAGGGAGCAGAGGGGGTTGGATGGGTCGGGAGTTCTGGGGGTCCTGTCAGGGGTCGGGGAGCAGTTGGATAGGGCATGGGAGTCCCGGGGGTTTGTCTGGGGGTGGGGGTGTGAATAAGGGTCGCGGCAGTCAGGGGACAGGTAGAGTCCTAGGGGGGCAGTTAGGGTGGGGGATTCTCAGGAGGGAGCAGTCAGGGGACAAGAAGCAGGGAGGCTTAGAAAGGGGGTGGGCTCCTAGGGGGCAGTTAGTGGCAGGGGTCCCAGGAGGGGGCAGTCAGGGGACAAGGAGCGGGGGGGGTTGGGGATTCTGAGGGGGGCAGTCAGGGGGTGGGGAAGTGGGATGGAGTGGATGGGGGCGGGGCTAGAGCAGGGGCGGGGCTAGAGTGGGGCTCCCCCCCGTGTCCTCTTTTTTGATTGTGGAAATATGGTAACCCTAACTTATCGAATGTCTATGTTCTTCTATTTGTCCAAATGTATCCCATCACAATTAAAATCTGAAACAAATATTAAAATTGGCAGGTGCAAGAGGCAAGGCAACTGTTAGGGGCAAAAATAGTAAAATGTTTAAATAAAAATCTGTCATTTTTGAAAACAAGAAATCTGCCAATAAAAATGGGAAAAACAAAACAAAACACCAAACATGGTGACTAAAAAAATTATGTAAACTAGTCAAAAGGAATAGAAATAGTCACTTCCTGCACTCTCCAAAGGTCACCAAACGGCATAACTAAGTGAGGAACAGAATTTAAGTGACTTGTCAATAGTTAAGTAGGAGATTTGGGGAAATGACAGGAGCAGAACCCTGATCTCAGAAATGCTAGGACAATACAACTCACTGACTCAATTTCTTTTCCAAATCTCTAATTAGTTAGAAAAATTTTAAAATGAGGATAATGCTTGCTCACTTCTATATTCATTCTCCCAAATGAAAAAGAACTAGATGAGTGCAAAGAAATGCGTTTGGAAATGCCAACATTTTTCAGATGGGCTAACACAGGACCCATCCTGAAGGCTGCTCTGTGTAGGCAGATCTCTGCACCCACAAACAGCCCCTATCCTTTTATTTGATTTTTTAAAAATGTCTATATGTATATTTACAGACAAACAAAAGGAAAACGAACAGACTTAGGGGGCAAAAAGGCAAAAGTCAAGACACTAAGAAATACCAAAAAATCTCCTTGTTCAAAAACCCACTTAAAGGATTCTCACTCTAAATATCACCATTTACAAAACCCAAGGAAGTGAAACAGTTAATGACATAAGTCTTACACTGTCCATGTCAACATTTCACTTTCTTCATAAAAATGTGCAGACTTTATCACAAAACAAACATGGTTCTGATATAAAATACTGCTCTTTTATCAGTAATAAACAACGCAAAATCCTTCCTAAAACAAGTTTTATGTTTAGATGGCACTATGATCAGCCACATATAAAAGTCCACATAAATACATATTTTTATCTTAGAATACATCAAAAATCATTTCATGTGTTAGAGATAAGACACTAACATTGTGATAAAATATGTATTTCTTTATATCCACGGTCTGGGCCATCCAGGTAGATTATTACAAGGATGTGTAATCAATGGTTACCCAGGACTATATAATTACCTGATAATTCGAAATTATTAGCATCTTGTTTGACTTTGAAAACCCTTTTGGTATCCAAGGAACTCCTGCAGAATATTAATAAACTTGGGTATTTGTTGTGATGGTGACACTGCTGTTAACGTAATGAAAATGTATGCCCGTAACAAGATTCCTTCTCTCTACTCTACTCACAACAGCAAGCAGAATGCTCTGGTGACTCCCTTTTAAACAGAAAAGGGATGGAATGTTGGAATCAGAAGATTCCATGGCAGTTGGAAAATAAAGAGAAAGCAGAACCCCGCCCAACACACACACCTTCCCGGTCACGGGAGAGCGAGGGGATGAAGTGTTAACAGGAGCTGGGCAGAGCACCAAGTGATGGTGAACTGGAGAAAGGGAAGAAACTGACAGACTAGGGGAAACAGAAAGAGCTGAGAAATCCACCCGGCAGGTAGGAATGACTCTGGCATCACCTGGAACTGGGGAAGGAGTTGAATTGTTGCCATCTTTTGTTAAATAATTTTTTCCCCTTTGAATCTCCGAGAAGTCTGCAAGGAAATAATTAGTCCTGGGAGGGATAAATGGGGTTCAGTGCAATAGCATTCAGGCATTTATATAGAGCACTGCAGTGACTCACTTGCAGCCACAGCTTCTAGAGCAGGGCACACATGGATATCCAGCCTCATCGTGGTGCAAGTCTAAAGGTTAGCATATAGTAAGGACAGACAGCAGGATAAAGCAGGCACTTAGCTAGGAATATTAGTTGATGAAGGAAAGATAATGATTATAGTACAGAGCAGGTAGAAAAATTTCACTCGACATTTTCATATTAAGGATGGGTCAAACTCCATGCACACTGCAGATAATATAAAAGGATATAGAAGTTTGCATGCTACAAGGAGAAACCTGAAGAGTGACCTTGGTTTTGTCACCTACTTTTAAAGCTATGTTGACCCAGACACTTGCACATCTCATTAAATGGTATGGAGTTCCGATCCTAAAGAGAGCTTTGAGGGGCTGGCTTATGTACAGAGGAAACGTACAAAATATAGGAGAATATAGGAGAATACTCAAATTGTTAAAAATAAAGAGGAAATCAGACTTAGAGGCAGGATTTCTGTTGTCCAGTTATATGTTTTTCTCCAATTCAAAGGGGCTAATACCTGAAGGAAGCTCTTCAAGAGTAGGTAACAGAGCTATGCTTTTTTATTTTTTTTTCCCCCTCTCTAAATGTAGACAGTGGCAATTAAGCAGTAGGAGCAGATTTAGACAGAGAAGTAAGGTAACTCATGTAGGGCAAAAGGCTTTTAATCTCTGGTATTTGCAGCAATGGTGGCTGCACTGTTAATGTCATGGACATTATCTTCCCCCTCTGTTTTAGTTACAAACTGCTTTGGTTTACATCCCTTTGATAGGAAAAGTGATGGCATGAACTTGGAATCTGAAGTTTCTATAGCACTTAGGAATGGCAGCTAGAGAAGAACATACTGATTTAATGGCTGTACACATGCTGCAGACTTCACAAACATGCTCCTGAGGAGTTGTCAAGGTAGTGAGAGTGAAGTGAAGAAAGGAAAGGAAGAGAAGAAACTAACAGAACCAGAGTAAAAGTAGCAGACAAAGAAAAAATGACTGAGAAATCACAAACAATGCAGACCCATCATACACTGTAATCAGGGTATTGAAGGTCTTAATTGCTGCTTGAAGATTTGTTTAGTTCTAAAAGTGATTTCCCTTTCTACAATAAGTTTGTTTTTACTACAATCATTTAGTTTGACAAAGGGTAAATGACCTTAAGGAAAATAGCATAGAAGAAATATTTACAGAATGTGGTGAGAGGATTAGAAATGGCAGTCACAACAATTAACATCAGGATACTATGGGTCATCCTAAGCAAGTTACATCTTGTGTGTTATGGCTTCCTTTCGGCATAGTAAAACAATTTTTTTCCCCATTAGTCTGATTTTCCTATGTCCAGGCCAAAAGCACTAGATCTTTATGGATAGAAATTCCATGCTTAAAAAAATAAAAGCATAGCAGTAGGAATAGCAGTAGGAATATACTACCAACCACCTGACCAGGATGGTGATGGTGATTGTGAAATATTCAGGGAGATCAGAAAGGCTACAAAACCAGAAAACTCAATATTAACTGGGCACATCACCTCAGGTTGGGATACAGAGCTAAAATTTCTACACACCATTAATGACTGCTTCTTGGAGCAGCTAGTCTTGGAACCTACAAGGGGAGAGGCAATGGTTGATTTAGTCCTAAGTGGCGCACAGGATCTGAGCCCAAGAAGCAAATATAGCTGAACTGTTTGGTAATAGCAGCCATAGTGTAATTAAATTCAACATCCTTATAGAGGGGAAAATACCAAAGAAATGCACCACAGCAGCATATAACTTCAAAAAGAGGAAATACACAAATATATGAGAAAGTTAGTTAAACAGAAATTAAAAAGGAATGGTCAAGAATGAAATGCCTGCAAACTGCATGGAAACTATTTAAAAACACCATAATAGGGGCTCAAACTAAATGTATTCCCGTACCCGCCCCAGAAACAAACAAAACAAAACCAGTAAGAGAACCCAAAAAAAAAAAAAAAAAAAAAACAAAAAAAAAAAAAAAAAAAAAAAAAAAAAAAAAAAAAAAAAAAAAAAACAAAAAAAAAACAAAAAAAAAAAAAAAAAAAAAAAAAAAAAAAAAAAAAAAAAAAAAAAATGCCGCCATGCCTAATTAACAGTGTAAAAGCATAATTATACAGGCCAAAGAATTTGAACAGCAACTAACAAAAGACACAAAAACTAACAGCAAAATAGGAACATTAGAAGCAGGAAGCCTGCCAAACAATCAGTGGGGACACTGGATGATCAAAGTGCTCAAGAAACACTCAAGAAAGACAAGGCGACTGCAGAGAACGTAAATGAATTCTTTGCACTGGTGTTCCCTGCAGAGAATGCGAGGGAGATTCCCACACCTGAGCCATTCTTTTTAGATGACACATCTGAGGAACTGTCCCAGATTGAGGGGGTCAATAGAGATGGTTTTGGAATGAACTGATAAAACAGTAATAAGTCACCAGGACCAGATGGTATTCACCAAGAGTTCTGAAGGAACTCCAATATGAAATAGTAAAACTACTAACTGCAGTATATGAATCAGCCTCTGTACCAGATGTCTGCAGGATAGCTAATGCAACACCAATTTTAAAAAAAGGCTCCCTATGCAACCCTGGCAATTACAAGCTGATAAACCCCACTTCATTAACTGGCAAAGTGGTTGAAACTATAATAAAGAACAGAATTATCAGACACACAGATGAACATGATATGTTGGGGAAGAGTCAACACTGGTAAAGGGAAATCACGCCTCACCATTCTATTAGAACCCTTTGAGGGTGTCAACAAACGTGGACAAGGATGATCCAGTGGATATTGTGTATTTGGACTTTTAGAAAGCCCTTGACAAGGTCCCTCACCTTGGGCTCTTAAGCAAAGTAAACAGTCATGGGATAAGAGGGAAGGTCCTCTCATGGATCAGTAAATGGTTAAAAGATAGGAAACAAAGGGTAGGAATAAACTGTCAGTTTTCACAGTGTAGAGAGGTAAATAGCGGGGGGGGGGGGGGTTCACCAAGGAACTGTAATAGGATCAGTCCTGTTCAACATTTTCGTAATTGATCTGGAAAAAGGGGTGAAGAGTGAGATGGCAAAGTTTGCAGACGATACAAAAATCACTCAAGATAGTTAAGTCCAAAGCTGACTAAGAAGAGTTACAAAGGGATCTCAGTAAATTAGGTGACTGGGCAACAAAATGGCATATGAAATTCAATGTTGATAAATGCAAAGTAATAACAAGGGAAAACATAAGCCCAACTATACGTACAAAATGATGAGGTCTATATTAGCTGTTACCACTCAAAAAATGGAACTTGGAGTCATCGTGGACAGTTCTTTAAAAACATCTGCTCAATGTGAAGCAACAGTGAAAAATGCTAACAATGTTAGGAACCATTAGAAAAGGGACAGATAATAAGATAGGAAATATCATAATGCCACTAAATAAACTCATGGTACACCCAGACCTTGAATACTGCATGCAATTCTGGTTGACCCATACCAAAAAAAGATATATTAGAATTGGAAAAAAGGACAGAGAAAGGCAACAAAAACCATTAAGAGTATGGAATAGCTTCCATATAAGGAGAGGTTAAAAAGACTGGGATTGTTCAGCTTAGAAAAAGAGATGACTAAGTGGGGATACGATAGAGGTCTATAAAATTATGAATGGTGTGGAGAAAGTAAATAGGTAAGTGTTTTTTTACCCCTTCACTTAACACAAGAACCAGGGGGTCACTGAATGAAATTAATAGGCATCAGATTTAAAATAAACAAAAGGGAGTACTTCTTCATGCAATGCACAGTCAACATGTGGACCTCATTGCCACCGGATGTTGTGAAGTCCAAAAATATAACTGGGTTCAAAAAAGAATTAGATAAGTTCATGGAGGATGGATCCATCAAAGACTATTAGCCAGGATGGTCAGGGACAACCTCATGCTCTGGGTGTCCATAAGTCTGAATGGTAGAAGATCGGACTGGACAACAGGGGATGGATCACTTGATAATTGCCCTCGTCTGTTCATTCCCTCTGAAGCAATTGGCATTGGCTACTGTTGGGCTAGATGGACTATTGGTCTGACTCAGTATGGCCATTCTTATGTTCTTAAATAAGAACTCAGTCTTCTCCCCACTGAATACAATGACAAGACAGACTGCTTTCTATAGGAGCAGGACCTAAATATGATAAAAACTGTAAACTATTTTCAGCGCAAGTGACACAAGTACACCTCTTCCCCGATATAACGCTGTCCTCGGGAGCCAAAAAATCTTACCGCGTTATAGGTGAAACTACGTTATATCGAACTTTCTTTGATCCGCCGGAGTGCACAGCCCCCCCCCGAGCACTGCTTTACCACGTTATATCCGAATTCATGTTATATCAGGTCGTGTTATATCAGGGTAGAGGTGCAGTAAGCAATACTGATTGATCGTAAGCACATACCTTTCTTCAGTGCACTCCTGTTTCTCAGTCCCATCAATTTCTATTTCTATCAGCTCCTCTGCATCTCTTTTAGTCATGGCTAAAAAGTCTCAAAAACAGGCCTGCAAAAGAAAAATTGTTAAAGTAGTTTCATGAATTATAGGGAAGCAAAATTTGAGCATTATAGTTTCACATAAAAATAATTTGTTAATTCCATATACTATTTACTAAAAATGTTTTCAGCTGCAAACTCTAAAGCCAATTACACAGCTCTAAAATGGAAGGGTGATGCAGAAACCACAAAGCAGTTGACAATACTTGTTCTGGCAAATGGAAGTAGTAAGTTGATGGTTTTGTTTTTTTCTGGGAGGAGGCAAATTCTGGAATTTAAACAGACATATAGGTGCAGAAATCATACATCCTGAGGTAGAATCATAGAATATCAGGGTTGGAAGGGACCTCAGGAGGTCATCTAGTCCAACCCCCTGCTCAAAGCAGGACCAATTCCCAACTAAATCAGGTAGCTTTTGTTCTCTTCCTTTGGAGGCTTCTACACTTACTGGATGCTGTATGAACTGGTCAGGTTTACTTTTCATTGGATGATAACATTTAAATTTCAAATTGTTTTAAAAATACTTGAGAGATTTTGTTGTCCCATTTGTATTACATACTGTCCTTGGAAGAAATATGAAAGCTGTTGACAGCTATAAAACTTTTTCTAAAAATATATTGTATTAAATATGTTATCTATTTCTATTTTTTTAAAATTACGTTACCTCTTGTAGGTGAATGTATTCAGTATTAATCTACAAAACACCTAATAAACAAAAGATTTTCCATCTGAGGTCTCTTATCTCTCACCAAGTTCAATGATCAATGCATGTAGATGAAAATGCATGTGGTATGATCACCTAATTTGTGCAGTATGTTAGTGTCAAACTATTCTTTTGGGCGGTTTTTCTTATTTATCATTTTTAATCTTTCTCCAAAGTGAGGACAGCATTAGATTAATAGCCAAAGAAATTAAAACTTATGTTTATCTTTGCCTTAAATCTACCTAGGAGCTGCAGAATTCAGCAGCTGGCTTGTTAAGCAGCATTTCTTTTTGTGAGCACATCAAACCTGAACTCAACCGGTCTAGATCATAGTCCATTGGCTTCTTCATTTTAAGATTTTGTTTGACCTGGAAAACCCTAATGGCCTAGGACGTAGCTATCCAAGAGACTTCTTCTGTCACTGTGATCCATTGCCACAGTTGTGGAAAGCAGAGGCTTCTAAGCTAGACAATGCCCCCATCACCCACCGGTACAAGAGAGAGGAGGCTGCTAGCAGGGTGTCCTGTAACCGCTTAGTTAACCTCCAGGACAGACTTCAAGGCATCTCTTTTTCTCCACAGAACATAAAGATTTACAGAGAAGGGCATGGCTGGGTAGTGATAGGAGGATGACCAGTAATTCTGTTGGGGGCGGGAGGGAAGGGGAGGGTATTACATTTGTTTTATGCTGCAGCCCAGTTATTGTGATCTGTGGGTAATTGCTGTAGTCTGTCTGTGTTAGTGAAGTATACTTTAAGAAACTGTCAAGGTGCCCAAAGCTTGGCATTAGGTGCGCTTCTGTTTATAATAAAAAAAATCAGAACAAATGGTGCTCCAATCATAACTAGAGTCTCTTAGTGCTATTAGAATATAAGTATTGGAATAAGGATACAAATACAATGAAGTGGGCTGTAGCCCACGAAAGCTTATGCTCAAATAAATTTGTTAGTCTCTAAGGTGCCACAAGTACTCCTGTTCTTTTTGCAAATACAAACAAGTAATTGTGAAACAGACTAGTATGAATGTTTCTGTGCCCAATAACTGTGAGCAGAGAACAAAGTAACCAATCGGTTCCCTCTGCTATATAAGCCATGAATCTCTAGCAGCACATTACCTTAAATATTTACATAGATTGGAAACAATGGATGTGAAAGGGTACAATCAAACTGAAATCCAAGTAAATTTTTAGTTAACATTAACTCTGTGCCTTTGACTGCCTGGGCCAATCTTCGTGGTCTTGAAGTCATATTTTACTGTGCTTTAAAATGTTTTCCTCTCCCAGTACTGTAGTGCATGGCACACAAAAACAAGTGTGAATGGGGAAAGGTGACTACCTAGTGCATACCAGTGAAATTGACTATAAAACAAAGTACTGGTTAATGCACACAAGAGTGAAGCAAAACAGAAACCAAGAAACAACATTTTGCATTTGTTCCGTTACACTGATCTTATGATTCACTTGTAGCTAAAGTCAGCACAAAATGTTAAGAGGATGTCCCAGAAAACAGGTATCTTACTAAGTAGAACTAGGAGATTTACAGCAGCGTCCACAGTGGACACAATTGCGTATGCTGCGCCCAGAACAACAACAATCGCGGGCAATCGCCACACTTTCCCCTTCATGACTGAACTGACACAGCGCGGGGCGGAGAGGTGCGGGGCGCCTGAAGCGTGTTTATTGCCCGCCGGCGGGGACGGGTCTTTGATGTAGCTGGGAGGGAGCCAGCGAGAGCTCGGGATGGGGACTGGACAATGGACTCCCGGGGAGCAGAGGGCCCGCCAGCCAGGCTCAGTAGTTGCGACAGCAGCCAGGCCTCCCCCTGCCTGGGGGGAAGGGGGACAAAGCGAGCGGGTTTCCCGGGCAATTGGCTGGGAGCATCGGGCCTCCCCCGGCGCCCCACAGCCGCCATGTGACGGGACCGAGCCTGCGGCAGCGGGCAACGCTGCGCCCCGGGGACGCCCTCGCCCCCCAGGACTGCACAGAGCCCGCGAGGGGAGGCTGCTCCCGGCCCCTCGCCCCTGGCCCCGCCGCCTCCCTCCTTGTTGTTTGAACCCGAAACGGAAATGAGACTCGCTGCGCCGGGGAGAAACGGAAACAAAACACGAGCCGCAGCCAGGCCCGAGCCCCCCTCCCCCGGATACGGAGAGCGGCGCTTCCCGTCCACCCGCCCCTCCCTCGGGCGCCCCGGGCCCCCCGGCCCGCTCGCCTCACTCACCCGCCGCAGAAACTCCCGCCCCGACCGGAGCGGCCCGCCCGACTCCCCCGCGCCCACTCGCTAGCGGCGGCTCCGCAGGGTCCTTACGCCGCCTTCCGAGCGCCGCACTGAGGAGAGCGGAACGCGCTGAGGATTGGGCGGCGAGGCCTGTGCAGGGCCCAGGCGAGGAGGGAGCGCGAACACAACCACCCCCCCACAGGCAAGGGCAAGGACTACAACTCCCGGCATCCCCCACTGCGCCACCTTCCACCCGCCAATCAGCGGGCGCAGGAGGCGGGACTTCGCTGAGACTTAACGGCCGGATTAATGGCCTAGGTTTCTCTGGCTCGGAAGTAGATCTGCTCATTTCCGGTGGTGAGTGGTTAGCGGTGCTGCTGCTGCTGGTGGCGGCGGTGGCTTGGGATTGTTATTGGGTCGTTCCGTCGGGGCGCGGCGGCTCTAGGTACTTGTTTAACTGGCGGCGGGGGGCGCCATGTTACCCGCGGGGGCGGGGCAGGCACGCGAGGAGAGCGGTTCCCAGAGTTCTCTGCCACTGGGACGGGCTTCCCAGGGTGCACCGCGCGCTAGGCTCGGTGCCGTGACCCCCCCAAGGTGACTGGAGCCGGAGCCAGGCAGAAGGATCCCGCCGCCGTCCCCTGTAACGCGCCGCGGCCGCCGCTGGGTCGGGGGGAGGGAGCTGCGGTCGGGCAGGAAGCGGCGGCCGCGGCGCCCCGTCCGCGGCTCCTGTCGCTCCCCCGCCCGGCGCCGGGCCTGGCTGCTCGGGGACGAAAGTCCCTGCGGCCGGGCCACGGTCTCCGCGACGGGACGGGCTCGCCTCGGCCTCTGGCCCCGCCACCCCCGGCCCTTCCCGGGGCTGGGCCACCCTGTGTCTCCCCGTCAGCAGCAGATCCCTCGCCCCGAGCGGGGCTGGCCCCGGCCTGCTCGTTCCCTCCGCCCCGTGGCCGCTCGGCTGCGTGGGCAAAGTAGCCGGTTCCGCGGGGTAACCCGGCTCGGCGACGGGTTTAAACAACCGGTTCGCGTCTAGTCGGGCAGCGCCCCACAGGGTAGTTACCTGTTGGGCTAAGTATAAAACTCCTTCTTCGGTGCTTTACCTGCAAACTCTGCCTTTTAACTTTGAGATTGTTGAGACTATCATTGAAAATCTTTCCCTTTTATTACTAGTTAACTTACAAATAGAAACACAAAACTTGGCTTGTGGTCATATGAATATGATCCATGTAAATGTCAGTCAGTGTTGTCAGATTTTCTTAAAAGGTTCATTGTTGGTTTAAAGATCACACATTTCTGACTTAGAATAGCACTGTATTTTTATGAAAACAAATAATACTGATTTGCTAGCTTACTCTTCATCCCTGTTGTATTCTCAATGAAAACTACCTACTTTCTAATCAGCTTTATTTTTGTCTTTGAATTAGTATGCCCTGTGCCAAATGAATACTTAAATGCAGGTATTTTTGCTAAGCACTACAAATAAAAATGTCCAGTTCATTTTTTTTAGCATTTTGTTTTGATATACTTTTTTATTCAGACAATTCATTTTAATGTGGAAGAAATATGAATCGTAGGTCAAATGAGGGGATACATTCTAGCAAAACTATATTTCTCAGATATAGCAAAATTGTCACTCTTTCATTTAAAAATGTTGGACTATTTCTTTCTCTTGGTGTTTCCCTGCATTTAATAATGTTGACATTTTTAACTGATCTACGTTTTTTTTCTTTTTGCAAATGTAAAGTACAGAAAAAACTGCAAGAAACGGCTAACTTAATGCTTTCTGTTTGTTTCTAGCTGAAACCCTCTGCGAGTTCATCATGATTCTCCAACAGCTATTTAGGTTTTCCTCCATTTTCCGCTCTGCCATCTCAATACACTTGCGTAGGAACATTGGCCTTTCTGCTATAGTGTTTAATAAGGCGAAGGAACTTGATCCAGTTCAGAAGCTCTTTATAGACAAGATCAGAGAATACAACATGAAGAGCCAGTAAGTTATTGGAATGCAATAAATGTAATTCAGTGTATTAAGTAAAAAAGATTAATATGAAACTTTTAGCAAACATTAATATGGGATTATTCCTCTTATAATTAGGTCTGTAGCTTCAGCATGGAAAGGCCCCAAGTACTGACCTAGTACAAATTCTAGTCAATGATTCTTCCACTTCTGAAGCCCAGAGGAAGGTGGGCTAGGAAATAATTCCTTATTTTGCAACTGCAGTCCCAGGTGTTAAAGGGTGTATCTGTGCTTCATGGAGGAATGTTACAAAAATAAGCTTTCATGAAATGTTAGAATTACACAAAGAAATGCAGTCCTTGAGGACTGACACTTGATACATAATTTGCGAGAAAAAATTATCTAGAACACCTCAATAAAAAGAAAGTTCAGACTTAAGTCTTTACTAGTTATTGTGTTTGTTATTACAGTTGACTTTGTCCATATTACTACTTGTGTATAGCTGCATATGAAGGTAAGGGAGTATTGAACAGTAGCCATAAAACTTTGAGTGTTGGTTTAGTTATCCAAAATGTGAACAGATAATGGGGTCCTTTGCCAACATTGACTGCTTTTCCTTTTTTTTTTACTGACCTCAAATAATTACAGTTATTCTTTCCAAAAACAAAATGCAAGAAGTGAATAAATTCATCTAGAAATAGTGGGCCATAAAATCATGTAATATAAAAATAAAATTTTACATTTGAATATCAACATTTTGAGAGAATCTCTGATTTAAATGTCTCCAGTTACTCACCTATCAAGAAACTCTTTTATTCATTTGTTACCTGTAGGAAGATTTTGCATTAACAAAAAATTATCTTAAACAACAAATTCCAATTTCATTAGAAATATTTAGCAAAAGAAAAGCTGTTTAATGGTGTAGGAGACGCTCAGTATGTTTAAAGGAGGGCTGGTTGCGGTCAAGCTAAAGAGCTAACTAACTGGTTAGAATCTCACTGGCAATAGACTTCGGATTGTTTTTAGATTTAATAACATTTTCCTAGTCTGTGACCAAACCCATTCAATTTAATAAATGCTGTAATGCTAGCATTTTGTACAAAATCTCTTAAACTTATCAGTGTACTGATTCTGCTACTTCCGTAGTACATTCTAGAGCAGTGATTCCCAAATTTTTTGCTAAGGTGACCCACCAACTACTTCTGGCTTGGCTTGCCATCCAGGCCCCCTATCCAGCTCTCACTCCTTCAGCTCTGCCCCGATCTGCAGCCCCAGCTGGCCCCTTTCTCCCTGCAACGGGGCAAGGGCCAGGCTGCTGTCTGCTCAGCAGCTTCTGCTGCTGCTGTCTGGATCCTGCTCTCATTTCACCTGGATTGTAGGCAGCAGCATGCGGAGGGGAATCTAGGCAGTTGCAATCTAGAGGAAGTGGCTGCAGCCAGTGAGTGGATAGACAGCAGCCTGATAGTGATTGTGGCCTGGCCATGGGGGGGAGAGGGGCTGGTTGGGGGCCAGGGTTGGAAGATTGTTAAGAAAGGTCACGGTGCCTCCCATCCATCAAGGTTTGGGACCCACCGTTTGGGAACTGGTGTTCTGAAGTTACAATTTCATTTAAAACAGACTCTTGGCTCAAATATGTCAAACTCAGCTTGAAGACCTTTTTATTGCAGAATTGCTTAGTGAAACATTAGGAGTGAAATGTGGTGCAGAGTGGAAGTAAGCATCCATTTCACAGATTAGACTTTTTCAAAAGAAAGATGATCATGGAGATACCAGTGAAAGAACATTGCTGCTGCACTCCTATTGTTAGCCCCTCCCAGCCAAAATATCAGTAGAAAAAAGTGTCCAAACCACCCGCGTTTTTTTTCCCTTGTGTCCTTTTTGGTGATAATGGTGAAAAGAGAGGAATAAAAAAGAGCATATCTGTACCAAACTATCAGTTGTCTTAGCTTTGAGATGGGGAAAGGAAACTATTCTTTTAAAATAGAAATACTTCCATATGGAGGATGAGTCATGCTGTAGGGGATTCTCTAGAGGTGGACTTAGAGAAATAACTAAAATGAGAAACCTGGGGGGGGGAGTGGGGGTGCGAATAATATGATGGAGGAAGTTGTTCTTGGAGCATTAAGAGAAATTGTCCACAACTGATTTAGCTACAGTTGCTGTAGAGCTCTTAAAGCTGCAGTTGGCACCAGATAAGTATTGCATTAGGTAAATTTGTGTTCTTTTCATGTTTGTCTACTAAAATTAAAACTTAGGTGTAGCTACTCTTACTATTCGTGGGTAGTTTTTGATTCTTACTGGATTGAAGAGCTCTTTGCATTCATTAAATCTTTTTCTAATGATTCTATCTGGGAATACTCTTGTGGTTTTTAGACTGTAAACTGATCAGTGCAGCAACCATTTCCTCATTCTCTTTACCGCAGCGAGGACAGCATCTGCACTAAAGCAATAATTAAGGCCAGAATAAGGTTAATGGAATTCATTGATATGGTTTGTATTAACACTATCACTAAATTTCATAGTATTTTTCTCCTAATGGTTTTTACATATGGGTGGGAAATTATCAAGTTTTGTAACATAAGGTATCAAATCTGTATTGAAGCTGGTGGAAAAGCTTCAATATTTCCATGTTTAGATGTCTAAAACATGACTTCAGGTTTCAGAGTGGTAGCTGTGTTATGAAAGCTTATGCCCAAATAAATTCGTTAGTCTCTAAGGTGCCACAAGTACTCCTTGTTGTTTTTGCTAAAACATGAATTGTTAGCTATGAAACACAGAACTTGTGGACAGAAAGTTGTAGAAATGTAACACCCATACATGCAAATAGGCTTGTTCAGGACTCAATTTTAAAGGATAACTGTCAGTAAATGTCAATTGCAGCTGACATACTGAAACAGACACAAAAATATAACAGTAACAGTCTGTGTGCCTGCAGGGATCTGGTGTCACTGGCCCCACTGTCAAAGGTGCCCCCTGCAGCCTTGCTGTCAGTGCTACCTTAGCCCTACCCCCTCTAGTGTCCCACAACTGTAAAAATAAAAAGTTAATTGACAGAAATCTTAAATAATTTTTTTCAAAATTAGGCCTGGCAGAATTCAATTATTTTTCTATCTACAAATAACTGTATTTTCTAAAAAGGACAAAGGAATGAGTGAACTTGTTTCTTTATGTAATCATTCTTTAGACTGGGATTTTCAAGGGGACTTAAGGGAGTTAGTCACCTAACTCTAGTTGAAAGTCACTGAAATTGGATTCCTAATACCTCTAAGCCCCTTTTAAAAGCTTAGAAAATAGTTCAGTTCCTTTTTAGCAGATCTTATTTTTGGTAAATATTATAAAATGATATTCTAATTGAGGGATTTTACTCCTATTTAAAATTATTATAATGTGAGTTCATGTATAATGACTAAACTACATATCTTTAGTATTGTTGTGGTCAAAGACCCCCACACAGTTATTTTAGTTCAAAGACTCAAGTCACTATACATAAATCTTAAATCTGAGAGAGTTGGTATTACACTGGGGGAAAACATGGATTTTCAAATTGAGAAACTAGTTATTGATTATAAGCATGTGTTTGTAACATAACACCCATAATTGATGCTTCACTTTGGTATTAAACATTGTTTTCCATTAAGTAGTCTGTAGGGCTGCTCTTGTGTGCAGTTTTGTAGACTAGGAAGTACATCCCTAATTGTGGCAAGTTACCTGTATACTAGGCACTTCTTCACCTCGTTCTACTAGTATTAATGTTCTTACTAAACAACTTGGTTTGAAATTGATCTTCCCTTTCAGCAGATTAGCCTCAAAAATAGTAGCAGCATGTTTCAAGGAAGTTTTGTCTAGGTACTTTAAAGGCTTAAGAACAGAATTATGCCTTGTTGCCAAGTCTCCATTCACAGCCACTTAGAAAAATGCAACTTAATAATTGGATTTTAGAATTTACACTATTAAAGGAACACAAGCTAATATTTGTAGAAATATGCTTCTCGTTTTTCCATTTTAAACACTCCTTTAGCTTTAGTTAAGCTAAAATGTCTGATTTCAAATGCCGGAAGGGAAAAATGTACCCCCGGTACGCTCTCTACCTCTGGTTTTTCAAAATATTTAAATTGCTTTACTTATTTGGGGAGTGTAGAGCCATTTATCTTACTCTTTAGATTAGGCCCTTAAATGATAAAATTGCTGTATAAAATGTTTAGAATCAAAATTTTCATTGGACATTTTCTGCATTTAGGAAAGCTGGTGGTCCAGCTGATGTAGGCCCTGAATACCAGAAAAACATGGCTGAAGAAATCGCCAAAATTCAGCGGTTGTATGGTGGGGGAGACCTGACCAAATTTCCAGACTTCAAATTTGAGGGTGAGTCTCCAGCCTTTGTTAATTTATTCTTGCACCATAAGTGTGAAAGTGAGAGGATGAATAGTGGAATATAGAGCCTTTGTGACCAGTGACCTGGAGGTAAATCAGCCATATGGTCCTGGGAGAGAGCAGGACTCTGTTGCTCTTGGGGATGGTATATGTGCAGTCTGGTTGGCAAATAGGAACTTTGTGGCAGCAGTGTATGCTTAGTGTCATGTAAGGCTCCTGCAGCGATTGTTCCTGCTGTTGAGGATGTATTTGGCCACTCTGTCCATTCCTGAGACCTGAAATGAGCCTTGGTCAAGTGTACGGACAGTGTGTACCTGCTGCCATGTGACACAACGTTGCTGTTTGCTAAGAGCTGTCATTTGATAATGTTGAGACTTGGGTGGTTTGGTACAGATATCTGCACGTTAATTAACTTCAGGGGATCATGGCTGTGACGGTTCAGTCAGAAAATTCCACCAGAGAGGCACCAACAGCAGAGGTGTTGTTAACTAGTGTCACACAACACCTATTTTAAAGGATAAAAGTGAGTAGTGAAGTCACTGCCAAATCCACCAGGAGTCTTCTCTGTCATCTGCCATTAGTTGATCATCCCCATCCTCCATGGACTCTACAGTGATCTAAGGGAATAGGAAGATCAGAAATTCCTACATGAGGACTAGGTCCCCTGTGCCTGGAACTTCATTCTGCCAGTTACTGCATGGGGTGGACCTAGACTATTTATTCTTTCAGGAGTTCCCCTTTAGTTACATGAGATACTGCTGTGAGAGTTGCTATTTTCTGAACTATCCCTTCCTCATACAGTCAAGTGAGTAACTTTCTTACCTGCTGACTAATTTTCTTAGTACAGACAAAGCAATCTAAATGTCTTTAGCATAAGGCAGTCTCTTCCAGTTTTGAGTAATTTAGGATTAATCTTCCCGTGTGGCTTAAATTATACTATATCATAATGTGGAGTCTTTTCTCCAGGAAAGAACTAATTTTTCTCATTCATCTAGTTTGTGTACTACTTTGAAGTCTCATATCTTAACTTTACTGCTCATTGTTTTTTACGAGAGTCAATGGTAGGTAGCAAGACTTTTCTCTTGTTGCTGGTAAAACTGGTAGTACCCCATTAATAAACTAGTTGCAAGCTAGTTAGCAGGTAAGTTACCTTGGCTGTAGGTAAACATCAAATGCATATAGGAGATATTGCATATTCATGAAGAAACTCTTTTAAAAAACTTGTGCTAAATGTCCCTTTGCTTCCCCCACCTCTTTATGGCATGTTTGCAAAATTAGCTGCAGATCACTAAAAGTAGTAAATGGGTCCATGGTTTATATTCTGCTAGAGCCTGAAGTTGATCTATGAGCAGTATTGGAACTTGAGCATCTTAACATGAAACTAATACGACATTTTTTCCTCCTAGAGCCCAACTTTGAAGAGTCTCAAAAATGAGGTGGTTGGCGTCTGCATTCCAAGCACTAGTGTCATCTTTCTCATGGAGTTGTTAAATAGGCCAGCAGTTGTAATTTAATGTGGGGTTTCACTTTCAAATACTTGTTTGACTTCTGATCTCAATACAGTACAAGTACAACATGATTCTTGTGAACTGCCATATTCATAAAATTCACTTTTGGAAATCAAATATAAAGTGCTCAGTCTTTTATCCAGTGTTTAAACACTATTTACTGAGATGACATTTCAGTATCCAGATAAAACCAAATGAGCACTTAAGTGCAAAATACAGTTAAAGTTAATAGCTTTCCTGTTGAAAAGAACTGCGCTTCCCTAAATTTTAATCGTGTCACTGAAATCTTATAATAATACAATAAAGCCTACAAGTATGGCATTATTGTATGCATGTGATCATTCTGTGCAATAGTAACATTTTATTTAGACATATCCAGGAACTCAAACATTGCAGCTCATGCCACATATCCTCCAATTGTGCAAGGCCCATGAGCTGAAGTGGACTGACTTTTATATAATCTTGGTGCACCAGTACATTCTTGCAGAGGCTATCTTGTTCTTCTAAATAAAAAACTTGAGGTTTTTGGGGAGAGTTAAGTACTAAAGTTTCTAGTCTGTTCCTGAAGACCCCATCAAAATATGAAAAAACTTATTCAAGTTCAGTCCTGTCTACCAGAAACACCAGCAGAGGTTTGAACTACCTATCAATATTGCTCATTTTACTGCTGCTCATAGTACAGGGAGAAAAATGATCACATTGAGCTGACTTATCTGAATGGCATTTGATCCCAAGGAAACAAGACAAACTTTGAGCATTTTGCAATCTCGGTAACATCTCATTTTGGTATCTGGTACAGATCCAATTCCCCAATTCAACCGTTGGTAGGAACACAGGACTTATACTATGATATATCGAAGGCAGTCAGTAACGTCAAAGTGTAGAGTTTCATCTTTACCTGCTATTACTCCAAAATGCAGAGTACTATACCTACCCTTTGCCCTCCTCTGTCACAGTAGTTTAATGATAGTTTTCCTATTGCTTTTTTAGGAAAACTTTTCAGGGCTAAGATTAAGACTTTATAGAAAGTTTCACTCACATGCCCATGAAACTGCAAAATATTCTCATTTATAGTACTGTTAGATGTATGTTCTCTAAGCTAAGATTAAAAAGTAGGATTGCTCCTTTAAGTGACTTTCTCAGTATTTGGTGTGAATTCTTTTAAGAAATCTTAGCTTACGCCTGCCCCTGTAGCCCACTGTTTTTAGCAGCTACATTTGTATAGGGAAAGTTCACAATATTCTGCTCTTCAATCAATCCCTCTTGAGAATTATTGTATAATCTAAGCATTCATTTAAAATTTGTAGCTTGTTTTGTTAGACATGAGCTAATCAAACAAATATACAGACAGCCTGAATGAGAGTTCACTAAATGAACTATTAATCCCCATGGGGTGAGAAAGAGGGCATCTTAAATGTCAACGTCACTGCTCACTTTGAGCAGCAACATCCAGTTTCTGCTTCTCCTAGAATCCCATACTGCCTATTTTGGTGCCAAAGAATCTAGCTCCTAAAGTTTTCTCACAGCTTCTCTGAAAAAAATTTGCATGTTGATCCAGATATCTGTAGTATATAAGAAGTGGAGACAGTGAAATAAATTGGCTGTAATATTAAAGCAGTTCAGGGCCACAGGTAGCAGTTGTATTCATTTTCATCTTACTATCTCAAATAAAGCTCCTGTGGCATTTTTGCACTGCCAAACCAGCATTTGAAAGAACATACAGCACAGAGCTTAAGTAACAAAACTAGATGCTGATTTATGACCAATTGAAGTCCGTGACAATCCAGCAAATGCTTATGGGCCATCCAACATACAGATGCTTTCCTGCATTGAAACTGACTGTCAAAGTTTAACTAAGCAGACAAAGTGCATGTTCCAGCTAAAGCATGCTTGCTAAAACAAAAACATTTCCCCTTCTAATTACTATGGCTGTCATTTTAGAGTTGAAATATGAGAAATTTTTGGAGCTAAAGGAACATGTAATTGAAGATAATATCAGGCAGAATGTTTCTTGCAAAGCAGACTGTTCAACACCACCATGAGTACCATATTTCAGCAACACATTAATCTAATGTTGACCACTAGACCATTAATCTAGTTACAGACCTCCAAAAGCAAGTTCATAGTAGACAGCACATCAGACACTAGGCGTCATTTATTTGTAAAACTGAACTTTTAACAGAAAAATCAAGGCACTAATACTGCATCAGTTTTGCTGCACTGTTTTCCTTCACACATACAATCTTTAGCAAAGAAACTTTCACGGATCTTAAATATACTTCCTAGAAGGAAAAAAGCTACACACTTTAGCACTGGGATTTGAACATTTGATCTACAGTGGTGGTTTTCAACCTGAGGTGTGCAAACTATGTCTAAGATTTCTAAAGGAGGCCGGACCGCCATTTGAAATTTTGTAGAGATCGGCAAATGAAAAAAGATTGAAAAGCACTCCTCCACAGCAGAACACTGTTTGGAGGTTCTCTATTATAGAGAGGGTGAACCACAGTTAACAACTCAAGTTTATACTTGTACAGTATCAATAATTGTACACTTGACTGCATGGTCTGACATTATTAGAAAAATCATGGCACTAATAAAACCAAAAAACGGCAAAAGTTAGAGCCCTTCACATTGTCTTTTAGATGTAGACACTACAAAGCACTAGGTTAGAGTGGCCAAAAAACTTCTAACATTAATCTGTAAAGATCATGAGCATAAATTTGCTTAGTAATGAGTCCCCTTGCTGTGTATATACATAAATAGGATGAGAAGAAATCTACATACTATCCTTAAATTAGAGAAATAATGGTATTTTAACAATATGAACAGTTGTACAGTCCGTGATTAGGTTTGTAACATCGGCTCCTAGACATTTCAATAAACTTTCTGCTTTTAGTGTATGCCATCTCAAAACAAATCCAAATATTTGCAGAAGAGTTAAAAAAAAATCCCTTTAATATTTTGTATAACAAGTAGTCACTGTGTGTCCCTCAAAGAGGCTGAAATCTTCTAAATAACAAAGGACTTGGTGTGCTTGAAATCCTAAATGGAAAAAAAGAAAAGGGTAAGGTGACAAGTTATAGTACAAATGCTTTCAGTATTCATCACACTTAAACATCTGTAGAACTTCACTTGTGTCTCCAGGTTGGCAAAAGAAGTAAACACCAAGCATACAGCAACAAAAAATGCTATGAAGTTTTAGTAATGAGACCAAACCCCTTCCCAGAGCAACAGAATAGTAGGCAGATAAACCTCTGGCTCATCAGTGAGCATACCATTTCAATTCCCTTTGAGGAGTGAAACCCACAAAACACATTTGTACATGATATAACTACTACAGTTCAAAAAGTGTCCCACTGGGAGGAATTAAAGATCAAGGGGAAAAAGGTAAAACTGCTGTGTTTCTTTCCTTTTGAATACTCCAATTATAGCTGATGATGATGTGCAATTATACTGCAGTTGATGAATGCACCCCACAACTAGAGTTTACCAATATTTCAGTGAAGAGAGACAAACCAAGAAATTTTCACCACCAAAAGAGGAAATCAAAAACCACTGTTTAAGTTCCGTGGTGTTCAGATTTAAGGACAGAGGGTAGCTTTCACAGAGCACTTATGGTGGCCAGGTATAACCAATACTGACTGCCATCTGGTAGGTCCTGAGAGCAGCTGTTGCTATTTCATAGCTAGACCTATAGGTGGAGCATCACTCCCTGCATCAGTTTAACAGCAGAAGCTGCATTGGATCAATGAAATTTGTGGGGACCCCCCTCTATCATGAGTTGTGAGAATTAAATTTAGCTGGTGTTTTGGAGTTACCGCTGTTCTGGTCAGGCTTGTTGCATACTGATCCTAATCCTCCCCTAAGCCCAAAGCCAATCCTACTCTGCCACCTTGCAGCCTCTTCCCGTTGCCCAGCTTCTTTGGTCCCCTCCTCAGGCCTAGGGAAGCAAACAGGAGGTACATAGCTCCATGCGCTGCCTCCAGCCAGAGATCCCAGCAGCTCAGGGAAGGGGCCACTGGAGCAAGGTTAAAGCAGAATATCCAGCCCCTCAGTGGGGTCAACTAATGCTGCAGTGTCTGAGACACCTGCTCTAGTTTTGGCACTATTGTTGAGGTACAGTGAAGAGAACATAGTAATTGTGGGTTGGGTTTGAGTGAGGAAGGGAAGTAAATGGATGAAGTTGACAGAACAGGAAAGAGCTGAGACTGGGTGAATAGAAGGATGACTGGTGGGTGAGATGAGATGGGTAAATCAGGTGTGTGACTGAGTTTGTTGGGAGGATTTGAATAATGTAGGTGGTGGGGTGCTGTGGTTGCCCGATGTGTGAGAAACAGTTGTGAAGTGAAAGAGGTAGAGCAGAGCAGTGTAAAATGTAGGTTTGAGGAGACAGGGACTGCTTCTGAGTGCATCTGTGTGGGGAAGGAAGTTGCATATGCTGGTGTTTGTAGTGAAGGTGGACTAGGAAGTGTTTGCAGGTGCTGTTGAGTTTTCTTGACATATGTTGCAAAGCTGAGCTAATATTACAGATCCAATGTTTCTCTAAGCAAACCTAGCCATTGGCTCTTCTCTAGTGCAGGGGATCTCTTTCATAGTGTGCACCATCTTGATTGTCTTGTGTACACCTCTTTCTCTCCCTCTCTCTCTCTCTCTCTCTCTCACACACACACACACACACACAGTTGTGTAACATTGTGTGCCTAACTGCAGCAATTGCCTTACATGGAAAGTGATTTTAACTTTTTTTTTTTTTTAAATAAATTTTGATTTAGCAGGTAAATATAAGGAGGAGATAGAGCTGCCAGCGCCCTGTGACTAGCCAGCTCTCAATAGACCAGCAGCAAGTGCTTTGTGGACCAGAGTTTGAGAACCTTTGCTCTCGTGTTCATTCCACTTGATGGCTAATGCCAGTAGCTTTATACAGTAACGAGCTTGCTGCCTTACCCCCCAGTGCTGCCAGACAGGGTGTAGAGGAGAAGAGAGGCAATGCTTTAGGTTCCACCTTTCTGATCTGCTCTCTCTGCTTAAGGGGATGTGGGGGAGAGGGGATGGAAAAGGCTCCAAGGGGTCCCTTTCCCTTCCATACCACCCTGTAGCAAGAGGGAGAGAGTGGTAGAAACTGTGCTCATAGATCTCAAAGTTGAGCTTTGGAAGTCGATTGTTCCACACACAGGAAAAAAAAATTGGATCATTGGTCAAATGATGATTTTGTAATTTCTGGGATTATACCACCATGGTGTACATGTAAAATATTTCAGTATGATATGGTAAGATAAGGCAAGGCAAAGATGGTTCCAATTCACATTATCTGTAGAGCATTAGACTTGATGCCATGTGTTTAATTAAAGCTGTAATTTTCCCTCATTTAATCCAAATGTTTTCTTAGAAGCAAAACCATGAACTGTTCTTCAGCCAAAAAGTACTGAGACTAACCTCTGTTCTTTCAAAATATAGGAAATGTATAATCTTTATTCATTTCAGGGCCAATGAACTGGGCAGTCACAGGAAATGGAAGCTTAATTGGTTCATGGTGAGCAGCTCCCACAAATGCCCTAGCTGATTGCTGAATACACTCACCTTTTCACTTGGGGTATATTTATAGTCAGAACTCTTCTTCCTGTTAGTGTGATAAACAAAGAAGGCAGATTAACTGTTTCATTTTTATCTGCTTGTACTTTAGTTCTTGGATAAGCATATTTATACACAAATTTGCCCACTTTAGACACCATCCTGGTTTCATCTTAGCTCTTATCTTGTAAAAGACCAGAAACAATATCGTGCAATCAACAGGCACAGTAAATGGCTTCACAAGGTATGCCAAAAAAGCATCTATACATAAAGGGAAGATTGAGTCTGTGGGGCTCACTGATTTTCAGGAGGTAAAGCAATGTTTTGCAATGTGCTATTTGAAAGGCATTCCTATCTGACTAAAGCCAGATTACTTTATGAGAATATCTTGGCCAAGTAAAGAAAGTTATCACCATTTCACAGCTCGCAATTAACAAGATCTGTACCAGATGTGTGAAAATACTATGTAATAGAAATAGCTCTTTCATAAAATTTCCTCCTCTCCAAAGGCACAGACAGCAACATTTTACATTAGGGGCATGTCCATTGTCTTCTGTCCATTACAGTACCTGTGACGATTCCTTGGGGAGCTTCTAGACAACAAAATCCTTGCATCATGAGCCACTGCCAAACTAGCTTCCCTGGCTTGTTGCCTTAAGGCTCCAAGATGTGATGCATATCTGGTTATGGCTCATATAGTGATGTATATTATATTCATGACCATCATAAAACAGAAAGTATTTTTAAGAAGTACTTGGCGATATCTTCTTTTAATAAATTACTTGCTTTTTCCTGCCATTGTCCTCACTTGAGAATGTGAGTTATTAATGTTGAGCTTAGCTAGACAGAAGAAATGCCAGCCTCCACTTTAAGGACTCAATATTAGTCTTATATGTGAGCATGTATCTCAGCCTATCTTGTAAAATCAGCTTGCATGTACTGTACGAACAGTTGCTGATTTCACAGAACTAGCACACTTCCATCTTTTAATGCAAGACTGAGGTGTATACTTTCATCCTGGCTGATGACCAGTTTCCAAAATGATCTGCACACACAGATTTGGGTAAAATCTTCTACCTAGCTATTTTGCATTCACAACCAGGGAGTTGGCCAAGCAAGATTTATGTCTGTGGCTGAATTAGGGGTTTGAATGATAACCAAAAGGGGGAGGGGACACAGCCATCTGAAAATTTACCTCTGTTTATTTAACAAAAGTATTGGTTGGTTCATTTATTACTAGTGGCTTGGTGTTAGTATGCAGCTTAGTAAGCATAGTGAGAAAATCCAGCCACCAAAGTAGCAGCCTAAAGAATATTTCAGAACAGGTTATCAAAAATAAGGTTAAGGACACAAAACACCCCCCATGTATAATAATGATGTGGAAAGCCCTACACAAGCATCACATTTCTTACATCATCAGAAGCACAAATGAAATTAACTACCCAAAAGTGATATACTTACTGAGAAGAGCTTTCTTCTGGAAAAGTAAAAGAAAAAACATATTTAGCACACAGTAATTTCCCTGGCTAATAAACATCCTTTGAAATATCTCCTGTGGATAACATTTAACTCTTGTCCTTCCTCATCCCTTTAATTTCTGACAGTAGCATCTGAACTATGTTTCTCACTGGAGGATGAACAAGTGATTCCCCTGACAGCAGTCTGTCTGGATAAGCCAGCAGGAAAGCTGCCCAAGCCCCCTCTCCTCTGGAGTTAATAGTCTACTTCTGAAAGCGTTCAGCTACCTGCTCTCGTGAAACTGCTCTCAAATCAATCTTCAGCCCTTGCTCCCCCCTACACACCAAAAAGCTGTGTGTCCTCTTTCAGACACATCCTGAAACATTCTTCTGCATCACTGCCTGTTCACTGTATTAGATTCTATGGCCCCTATTGTAAATACCCTTGGGGAAGTTGCCCAGCTCTTATGAAATTTAATAAAAGCATCAGTTTTCCTGACATGTACTTTCATTATGGTCCAGCAGATGGAGTCAGCAAGTCCATTTCCACTAGGATGCAAGTTTCAGTACTGCTTACATCTTAGATTAAAAATGACTGTTTACATTGTTTCTTTTTACTGGAACAGACAGATTTTAGAAACCAAAACCACCAATAATGTCACTTTAATGTACATATGCACACACACATATTTGATATGTGTGCGTGAGTATTCTATCATATAACACATCGGTGTAATTTTGTTGCTCTTCTTTTATGTCATTTGGTACCCTGCTAAATAAATGGGAACACTTGTGTAGCAAGGTACTAAACATGAGTAAACATGTTAGAATTCTGGCCAGAAATAAATTTACACCTAATGTCTTTCAGGTAGTTTTTGGTTTTTCTCATATCCACAATGTTCCTCACTAGCCCTGTTATGACACACTTTGGGGAAGAAATTTGTAACTTCTTTGATCAGCTAGACTTTGTACCCAAGCAGTTACTTATCCCGGGCTCTGCCTCCCCTGAGCTGAAAGTTCATTTTCTTCAAGGTATCTGTCAGTGACTGGGTGAGCTAGCAATTCTCAGACTCAGTTCATGAACATTTGTGGAAAATAGAACTGTGGGCAAGAGAAAATATTTAACCTTTTTTCTAATATTTTCAAAATTATCTTAACTTTGCATAAGAAAGAAGTCTGTGGAGCTTACTTAGACCCTCTGGATTTGCCTAAATTCCCTTTCAACAGTCATTTGTGACTAGCCTGCCATTTCTATCTCATTTTCTATTGCAAAAAGTAAACTGGGTATGAATAAAAGGAGCAGGCAGAACAAATAACTATGGGTCAGATCCTACACTTATTGAAGACAGATGCAATACTTCCATTGGCTTCAATAGTGCAGAATCAGACCTTACATGAAAAAGAAGTATACTCTACACAGTAGAAATATTTAGTCATAGCAAGTTTCCTGATGTCTATGAGGAAGGCAAGATTTAACTTGACTTACTTGAAAAGTAACCTTTCTTTTGTGCATAAAATACCCCAAGGCCACATAATGCCATTACCAGAGCCACAACTACTACAGCCGCTATGATTCCGCTTATATTAAGGTCATCTATAAATGAAAACAAAATAAATCCAGTGTTAAAAACCCCCCAAAACAAAAACTTGCCATTATAACAGTTTTCCACTATAAAAATTCCAGAGAGCAGTGGCAATGATAACTATAGAATGCAATATGTAAATGACTCTGACATGTAAGTTGCTAGCAACCAGAAAGAAGTGAATGGAATAAACATTTTGAGAACCTACTACCCACCAAATAATACCCTTGTATGCACAAGGCTTTTTAACACACCTCAAATTCTTAATATGATCCAAAAAGTCAAAAACTGGATAGAGACAAGGGGGTATTTTCTCATCTAGATGAGTGCCTAACCCCTGGCATCATTCAAGTTACACATGTCAAAGGGAGAATATATCCTGAAGCCTGTAAATGGAAACAGCTGTTAGAGAAGATTTATTTTAAGTTAGTTTGATTAAAATAGTAGTAATGTAACAGCTGATGAAATTGTTGACACAGAATGATATTTGTGGCACCAAGAATTTTCATGCTGTTGAATCATATGTATAACTTAATGGCTTCTGACGTGAATGGAAGTGAGGGTTTTTAAAAACTAAACCACCAAGGCCAAAGTATTCAAACCTGGGTGCCTAAAATTAGACTCCTTAATCCAGATTTGGGCACCTAAATTAGAAGTGGCCTGATTTTTCTGTGGTGATGAGCAATCCCCATTCCCATTATAATCAATGAGAGCTGTAAGTGTGCACCTCGTGGGGGGAGAGATTAGGCCACTTCTATTTAGATGTCCAAATACATATTTGGTTGCCTAACTACAGGCACACAGATTTGAAAACATTGGTCCAAAAAACTTCTTATGTGTGTCGATAAGTACCAATTTATGACTTGGATTAATGTTTCCCCAGTAGAGGAATTCTGCCTTGATAGCATGTAGTTACTCAAATACAACATGAATGCATTAAAAGGCCTGATCCAAAGTCTTTCTATGGACTTCAGCAGGCTTTGAACCAGGTCCTGAGAGAGTAAGAAATATTAGAGCACTGTTTAAAAGGTCACTGCCAAGGTATTTTGTAGAATCCATCCATTAGAAGCATTTTCCCCTTCACTCTTGATTAAAACCTTTTAGAAACTTGAAATATTTCCTTACCAACTTCTCTCCATCACTTGTGCATGCACTGCTGTGGGATTTTGCAGAGCTACTCAAGAGTGCTGGGCTGCTGGAATATATTTTTTTTTCTTTGGGGAAAAAAATAACGGATGGACTTGTTCACAAAACAAATTCTATATCTAACAGGTTCCACGAATGTTGCAAACAGATAAGGAGCAGAAAGCAAAACAAACATTAGGCCTATCAACCCGGACAGTGTCCCTCTAACCAGATATAAATGTCACATTTATTACTGTTTTTCCAGATAAGAAAATGAAGATCAGAAATAGTTTTCTGAGTTGCTGCATTAAAGTCCCACATGAAATTGACTCAAGGAAAATATCTGTGAAACAAGACTTGCAGATCATACTTTACAGCCTCCACAAAAAGTTCTGAAATATTAATATCTTATGTGTATACCAGGGGTAGGCAATCTATGGCACACGTGCCGAAGGCGGCACACAAGCTGACTTTCAGTGGCACTCACACTGCCCGGTCCTGGCCACCGGGCTGAGGGGCTCTGCATTTTAATTTAATTTTAAATGAAGCTTCTTAAACATTTTAAAAACCTTATTTACTTTACATACAATAGTTTAGTTATATATTATAGACTTATAGAAAGAGACCTTCTAAAAACATTAAAATGTATGACTGGCACGTGAAACCTTAAATCAGAGTGAATAAATGATGACTCGGCACAGCACTTCTGAAAGGTTGCCGACCCCTGGTGTATACTATTGTTCAGTGGAGTTTAATGCATAGTAATCTTCTGAAAGCTGGACATTTGATCATTCTAAAGCACGCCGAGCTAAGCAACCTTATGTAAGATACAGTAATCTCTACTGCTTCTTTTTAGAAGAGGAGTGACTTAAGCAACCAAAATGTCTACATAAATGGCATTCATAACAAACATCATGTAATTGCATTTGATTCCAGCACTCTGGGGGAGGAATGAGATAGTATAATTTGAACCTAGTCTTAGTTTCTTACATGTGCCATGCAATAAAGTCATTTTCATCTACAGATTTTTTTGCCTTATTTGCTTTTGACACTTACCAACTTGCATTCGCTTCACAGAGCATTTTTGAGGAAGTCCAATTCCATTAGAGGCTTCACAGTAATACTCTCCAGTGTCCTTCTTTGAAACTGTGTTAAATAGCTGTTAAATTTTAAAAAAAGTCACCAATAAAGCTGAGTGAAATTTACAATTTCCATCCCATGGAAATTCTGACATTTTTGTTTTTGTCCCAAATTTGGATGAAAAGATGAAATTTAACAAAACAGAAATTCCAAAAAATTTTGATTCAGAAACATTTTGTTTCAACATTTTTTTAATCAAAACAAAACATTTCAAACATTTCTGAAACTGAATTTGACCCCAAATTAAATATTTTATTTTTATTTTCGTGGTGGAAAATTGAATTTGAAAAAATTTGAAAAGCAAACTCAAAATTTCCCTGTGGAAAATTTCAATTTTGTGGAAACTGCATTTCTGTTAGAAAATCATTCAGATAAAAAATTCCCAACCAGCTCTAGTTATCAAATACTATCACCATGTGATTTAAAGTTAGGAGGTTGGTGGATGAGGGACACTGCACTGATACCATTTAGACAATTAGTTCTTTGAACTATGGGTTATTTTTTCTTTTTTTACAAAATGAAGTATGATGAAACGGATGACTATTTCACATAAACAACAAGAAAGGGAGAGGTGGGGACTTTCCAAAACTCATCAAACTCAGTGGGTGTCTTCCCATTGACTTCAGTGGGCTTTGAAATTAGGCTCACTCTCTGAGAGCCACAACTACGCATCAAGGCCAAGATTTTCAGAGGTGACTAGTGATTTTGGGTGCTCAGTTTGACACACCTTAAAGGGGTGGGATTTTAAGAGTGCACTGATCATTCACCTTCTGAAAATCAGACTCCTCTAAGGTATCTGACTTTGATCGTTCATAAAAGTGAGGTGCCCAAAATTACTAGTCACTTTGGAAAGTCTTGGACTAAAATTTATCATTAATAATAATTGAAAAGCATCCATGGAAGTCTCTTCAAAAGAGGTGTATAGTTCTGGAAAAGATGCCTATGCTGATTTGGGGCCTGGTTCCTGCTCCCAGTCTTTACTGGTGCAGGATTGGGCCCTCTAAGTATATCTGGAAAGTTACTTTTACATTTCCTAAACATCTGTTTCTCTGATGTTGCCCTCTATGCTTGGGAATAACTCCCCATGGAAGTTTGTAAAGATGCCCACTTTATCCTCTTTTAAATCCCTCCTTAAAAAACTTAGTACTGTGATGCCTGATCTGGCACTGGTCACACACGTGGCAAGCTATAACTTCGGTTTGTTTTGCAAAACTCTGCTAAATTATTTTACCTCCTCCTTTCACTCCACTCCCACCCAGTTTGTGTATTTCATCCACTTGTTGTATCCTGTCTGACATGTAGGTTGTGAGCTCTCTGGGGCATGGACTTTTGTTTGTTTGTTTCTCATCTGCACAATGCCTAGCACAATGGGGCCCTGATCCTTGGTCATAGTGTAACATGAATAATACATTTAGTTTTCTTTCAGACTCAAAAGTCAAAAGAAAGAGTTGGATAAGATGATCTTACCAATGTTCCAGTCTTTTTATTCATGGTGTAAGAAATGTTTCCTATTTTAGCACTGCCTGTTCCTGTATTTTCCAGTAAAGCAACACCATTCCTATACCACTTGTACTCAGAAGCAGGAGACCCTTCATTTTCTTTACAACTCAGTTGTACTACTGTTCCACTCATCGCTGAGCTGGGCACTTCACACGATGGAGCTGCCGAGGCCACTGAACAATGAAAACGTATTTGTTATTTGGCAGTTTAAGTGTTTTAAATTAACATTCACATTTCTATTTCAACATATGCTTAGGCATCAGAAACAATCCAAAGAACCCCACGATGTATTAATTAACAGGATAGACTGGTGGGGCATGGCCAAGAAAGAGATCACCAGGGGTGACCAGTGGGTCACACGCCACTAAATGAGAACACAGAAAAATCCCTGGGTTGCTAGGACCCTGGAAAGGGAAGGAGCACCTTGCTCCCAGCCCCTTCAACCTGCTGCTGCCTCTCCCTTGCTCTGCTCCCTCTCACTACCATCCAATCCAAGATCAATTTCTCAACCCTCCCTCCCCACCTCCATCCTGCCAGCACAGCACTTAGTTCCATGGACTCAAGGGGATGTTGAGTCAGGCAAAACTTTCCATGGAATTTCTTTTTTTGGTTGAAATATTTTGTTCTTGTTGTTTCCACTTATTTGAAACAACCCCCCCCACCCCGCTCTTTTTGAGCACCTTCCCCTCAACTCCCTCTTTCCCCTTCCCTTTTTGCCCCTGAACTAGTGAAGAGGGGAAAAAGGAAAGAAAAGAAAATAATTTCCTTTGGTTTCAAAAAAGTTTTAAATGACATGTTTTCACAGAAAAAAAATCCATGTAGTTTGAGAAGTAATGTTTGGTGGAAAAACTTTTTCATTAAAATTTTTTGAACAGCTCTAGTCACAGTATGATACTTCAAACATTTGCTGAGTCACCACCAAAGGCCAAGAATCACTGAACTGTGGCTTTTTTTAAAAAAATGAACAAAATACCCACTTTGCTTTGTGTTCTGTATTGATATACTGATAAGGAATCTATTTGTCAAAAAACATTCCCTGAATCTTTTTTATTGTCTGCATTGTTACAGACATACTTGCTGACAGGTATTTTGAAATAAATAACCAAAAATAATTGAAACTGGTATGATCATATTGTGTTATTTTGACAAATAAAATATGCAGAATTTTGCAGAATTTCAAAATATCGTGCGCAGAATTTTTTGTTGCACAATTCTTAATTTGTTGGCACAGAATTCCCCCAGGAGTAGTATATAACGGAAACCACTTCAGCACAGTTCCAGTACTTATGAATACAGGGCTTATTAGGAACTTCAGCTAGTCTTCGTACTGGCAGTTGCTGAAAAAGATCCAGTAAAGCTTTTTCCACATACAGGTGTGCCAGTGTGCCTCAATCCAGATAACATTTCTGCCAGCCCAGACATGGGTTTCTCCAGAAGAGAGGCCAGTATTTCTATGTGCAATTTTATAAAGTGGACAAGGAGAAGACCTCTGAGTTTTACTTGTAACCTAATCAGAATTTGGAGCTAGTACTGGCCTCTTCACAGTTGTGTGTTTTGGATTTATTTCTATGAACAGAGTGATTATCAATGCCCTTTAAGATGTCATAGTTGCTTTGGTGTTGGGAAATTCAATGGGGCCTAAGAGTTAGGTACCCACTTTCACTGAAAGTCAATGAGAGCTGGGTGCCCAACTCCCTTAGGCCCATTTGAAAATCCCAGCCTTAATATACAGGCCAAACTTTCAGAAAAGATTCTGTAAGGGTAGTTTTGTTCCCTATTATTAATTATTTGTTAGAGGTGGTCAAAAGAAGGTAAATGTGGTTTGTGAAAACATTAAAGAGAAGCCAGAAAAGAATGTACACTTTGTCATATTTTTCCTCATGCACAAAAGAGTGCATGAGGAAAAATATCCACACTGAATTCCCCCTACCCTCCTGCCCTTAGGATTGACCTCAACAAAAACCCATAGTCAAAGTTAGGTTTCTACCCAACACTGTGAGAGTAATAATAGTCTCTGCCAGATTTTGTCCCCGTTCAGTCGGCGCACTAACTTCACAACGGTATCTCGCAGAATCTTTTCTGGTCACATTTCTAATTCGTATGCTTGAATCTATCATCTCTGCTCGGCCTTTCAGATCACCTTTAAAAGAGAATATGACAGTTAGAAAAGTATTCCTTGCAGATCAAGCCTGTTATAAAAATAAAATATCACTGTGCATCATTGGCTCATCTGGAAACCACACAATGCATCTAGTCATCAATCATTGCTCACTTCTTCAATCTTGATAATCTTTGTGCCTAATTTTCCACTGAAGGACAATAAATATGAGCACTTTTCTCCAAAGATACTATCACTTCCACTCTACAAATAAATTTAGGGGCAACAAGGCAATACTTTAAGCCCAAACCCTACACCCTTTGTTCACAAACCAAAGGCATCACTTATGAAACACAGCCAGTTTCCAACAGCCTATAGAGTTGGAATCCCAAGACCCATCTTGAATTTGGCAGCACATGCATTTCCCCAATGCTCTTGGGTGGCTTGGTGAAATCTGCATCATCCAAGAAACTTAAAAGTGACATTTATTATAGATAGAGAATGTTGGACAAAAGCTCTCTAGTTAAGCTTTCAAAAATCCAGACTCCATTGTAGTCCCATTATCACATACCTTTCACCTTGTGGGCTGATTTTTTTCCATACTTGGTCTCTGGTTAAAGGTGATTTTTTTTTTTTTTTTTTTTTTTTAAGTTGGAACAAAATTCTTTCAGACATTTGAGTTATGGGAGTGTGTGTGTGTTATGAGGGCAAAACTAACTTCCCATTGAAAAGAGAAAAAAAATAGCTACAGCTTTTTGAACAAAGCTACAATAAAAATAGCTGACATATACGGTACCACGGAGATGCGCTTTTCACTCAAAATGTAAAGCTGAAATAAGTCATTTTAAGCAAGAACACTTATTCTTATGTTCTAGTCCTAAAAAGAATGGGGGTGTATTTAAAATATGCTGTTACACTGTATATATTACTATGACATTTATGTTCAAGTCTTCAGCTTTATTTTAAAGAATCTTTCAGAAGCTTGTTCTTTGGATCATAAAGTTTTCAATACGGGCAGAATTTTATTTAAATGCGCTCAGGTTATAGAAGGATTCAGGGAACCTACAATGCCATTTTTTAAATCTAAACAGAACAGTACAAAAGACTCATCTACATCTTCAAGTTAAAATATTTAATACCATCAAAGATAGAATAGATATTAGCATTGAAAGCCATTCAAGAATATGCTCTTCAAAAACCAATTCTGGGAAGTCCTTTTGTCATTGTTATTCTCTTCAGAAAAGAAACCAAACTGCATTTTAGCAATTTCATTTTAATCCATCAGTCTACAAGTTTGCAGCTTCTTACCTACTAAGTCACCTTTGTAGTACACAAATGAGACATCACGGGATGAGAGTTTCTTCCATTCTACTCTTGGAATAATACCCTTTCCAGCTGAGTACTTACAGCTAAGCATAGCCTCTAGGGAAAACAAAACAGATGATCAGTGTTTTAGCTCCGTGCTTGGTATAATTACAAGTACTGATCATAATATTCTTCCTATTAAAGGGCTTCAGCCTTCAGTGACAATCAAATCCTGCTCTTAAAATTGACTTTATTGCATTTACTCCAAATATAAACAAGTGTAATGGAGAACAGAATTTAGAGAGAGAATGTAAAGTAGGTAGAGCTTTAAAGAGAACTGGTATAAGTTATACAGGGAAAAGCACATTTTTGGCAGTAGAAAGTGTGTCTCTACTAAATGGGTTTGCTGGTACAGGTCTATTGGCATACCTTTTCTAGTACAGATTGGCCTGAGGAGGAAAAGAACACTAGTATTATTATGAAAAATCTTTGACTACCTCCAATCTCTCTATAGTTTATAATCTCCAGTGGAAAGCCTCGATCTTTATTTTCTTTTCCAAGGGGAAGGGGTAGAACAGATGGCTTAGGAGGTTGGCAATGCAATATAGAACCTTTCACCTATACGCTGAGCCCTTCATTTACAGGTCATATTAATAGGGACCAAAGACTTTTATACCTTTGATGGGGTGTATCCGATTTCCAGTGGACAAGTGTCCACATCTCAAAAGCATACACAACAGCCTGTTTTAATTTGCACTCTTGTTACCAATCTCAGCCGAGGAAACTAAGGACTGAGTAAATGATGGAGACAGAGTTACTTATTCACCCCACTATTTGTCCTTCCAGACCAGAGCTGAGGCTTCAGAGCTCCAACGCTACCAGTCTGGCATTTGTCATGAGCAATAAGATCACACAAAGTGAGACAAGACATTAAAGAAGCAACCCAACTTTAAAGAAAAATCCAGTGACAGGAGGGCATCCTGTTCCAAAGACAAATACACAATGCTTTACAAAATGTGTGTTCTGTACTTAGCTGAGGAAGTCAGAAGTTCCTGACTGCAGGTGGAGTGGGATAGGCGGTGGCCTTCCTGTACTTTAAGATTTATTGAAGTTTCCTTTCCCTTTTGTTTTGTTGCCTTTCTAACAATGAAAAACATTAGTCAATTCCCAGCTACGCTCTGGGTCTTTCACTGCTGGCCTTTGAGATTGCTGGCTGAGCCCAGGAGTGCCTAACTTTATTTGCATCTAACTAAAGTGAAGGCAGCTGAGTTTCAGTGTTGCAAGCCTATAATTCACCTACACTCTGGGGATGAGACTTCCATTGTCTCTCTCTACTGCCCAGATGCTTTCATTTCAGAGACGGGAGAGGGAAGAAGAAAATGCAGAGGAGCAATGTCGAGGTCACTCTGACTCTTGCCTGTGAGCAGGGAGAGAACAGAGGAAGCCCAGTGCTTAGTTCACACGATATAAGCACTTCCTCCTCCTCCTCCTCTCCTGCTGGGTTGGGAAGGGTTATATGGAGGGGAGAAAGTATGGTGCAGGTCTCCTCAACCTTAGTGATCTAGCTTCATTGCACTCAGCAACAGGGGAGAAGAGTCACCAGGAAGAGAGTATCAGGGGGTAGCTGTGTTAGTCTGTATCCACAAAAACAACAAGGAGACCGGTGGCACCTTAAAGCCTAACAGATTTATTTGGGCATAAGCTTTCATGGGTACCCACGAAAGCTTATGCCCAAATAAACCAGGAAGAGAGGCTCTGTTATATAGCGTGAGGAGAGGGGAGACTAAATGGAGTGGGAGGCAGTGAGGAGAAAGACTGGACAAAGGGGGAGGAGAGGGACAGGCAGAATTGAGGAGACAGTATCAGAGGTGGAGAGGTAGAAGAATTCTATTTAAGGTATTTTTAAGGAGAGGCTGAACTAAGAACACAGAATTCTAGGGAAGAGATAGGAAAGGCAATTGGTGGGAAGGTGAGAGAACTGGGGGACAAAAATGAATGGTCGAGGGGAAAAACAAGGTTGGGTAAGCACAAAGAAGGGTGAATGGAAAACTGATTACTAGTATGCAACTTATTACATGAAGGAAAAGTCACTAAAATATGTTTTGGTGGTGTTTGACTGCTAAGTGGAAGGTAGGAAAATCCATTCACCTACATTTAGAAATGGTAATTAAATTAAAATTACCAAGATAAACTTATTTCAAATTTGGTAATACATGACTGATATAGAGTTAGATTTGGAAATAAATTTCTTCATATTCCTTATTCTCAGCCTCAAACATTTGGGCATGTTCTGAAATATCCATTGCTTTCCACCTCCATGACTTTATTAATACAACACAAATGCAAAGCCATACATTCTTAGGGTATGTCTACACTACGAAATTAGGTCGATTTAATAGAAGTCGATTTTTTAAGATTGTGTGTGTCCCCACTAAGCGCATTAAGTCGGCGGTGTGCGTCCACAGTACCAAGGCTAGCGTCGACTTTTGGAGCGTTGCACTGTGGTAGCTATCCCACAGTCTCTGCCGCCCATTGGAATTTTGGGTTGATCTCCCAATGCCTGATGGGGCAAAAACATTGTCGTGGGTGGTTCTGGGTACATGTCATCAGGCCCCCCCACCCTCCATGAAAGCAACGGCAAAAAATCGTTTCTCGCCTTTTTTCCTGGGTTACCCGTGCAGACGACATACCAAGGCAAGCATGGAGCCCGCTCAGCTCACTGTCACTGTATGTCTCCTGGGTGCTGCTGGCAGATACGGTACTGCAGTGCTACACAACAGCAGCTCCTTGCCTTGCCTTGCGGATGGCAGACGGTGCAATACGACTGCTAACCATCGTCGTCATCCCGTGGGTGCTCCTGGCCGACCTCGGTTAGGTTGGTCGGGGGCACCTGGGCAGACATGGGGGCGCCTGGCTGGCCTCAGTGAGGTCGGTTGGGGGCGCCTGGACAAAAATGGGAATGACTCCAGGTCATTCTCTTCTTTAAGTTTCGTCTAATGGAGATTCAGTCCTGCCTGGGATATCATGCCAGCTGGAGGCTTCTCCTCAGGCTGCTCTCCCAGTCGGCAGCACCGCGTGGTCGCACCTACTCCTTGTTCCCATGGCTCATGAAGCCTGGACAGTAGTAAGGAGCAGTTCAACTATAGGCTGAGCAAGTGCATAATGGTGGTAGAATGTGCCTTTGGACATTTAAAAGCTCGCTGGTGCAGTTTACTGACTCGGTTAGACCTCAGCGAAACCAATATTGCCATCGTTATGCTGTGCGCTCCACAATATCTGTGAGAGTAAGGGGGAGAGGTTTATGGTGGGGTGGGAGGTTGAGGCAAATCACCTGGCCGCTGATTACATGCAGCCAGACACCAGGGCGGTTAGAAGAGAACAGCAGGGCGTGCTGTGCATCAGAGAAGCTTTGAAAATCAGTTTCATGACTGGCCAGGCTATGGTGTGACAGTTCTGTTTGTTTCTCCTTGATGAAAACCCGCCCCCTTGGTTCACTCTACTTCCCTGTAAGCCAACCACCCTCCCCTCCCCCCTTTGATCTCCGCTTGCAGAGGCAATAAAGTCATTGTTGTTTCAAATTCATGCATTCTTTATTAATTCGTCGCACAAATGGGGGGATAACTGCCAAGGCAGCCCGGGAGGGGTGGGAGAGGAGGGAAGCACAGGGGTGGGGTAGTTGTAGGGGCACCCCCTAGAATGGCATGCAGATCATCATAGATGCAGCATGTCTGGGGCTCTGACCCGGAGCGGCCGTTTGCCTCTCTGGTTCTTTGGTAGGCTTGCCTGAGCTCCTTAAGTTTCACGCAGCACTGCTGCGGGTCCCTGTTATAACTTCTGTCCTTCATGCCCTTGGAGATTTTTTTCAAATATTCCTGCATTTTGTCTTTTGGAACGGAGTTTGGATAGCACGGATTCGTCTCTCCATACAGCGATCAGATGCAGTACCTCCTGTTCGGTCCATGCTGGAGCTCTTTTGCGATTCTGGGACTCCATGGTAACCTGTGCTGATGAGCTCTGCATGGTCACCTGTGCTGATCAGCTCGCCACGCTGGCCAAACAGGAAATGAATTTCAAAAGTTCGCGGGGCTTTTCCTGTCTATCTGGACAGTGCATCTGAGTGCTGTCCAGAGCGGTCACAATGGAGCACTCTGGGATAGCTCCCGGAGGCCAATACTGTCGAACTGCGTCCACACTACCTCAAATTTGACCCAGCAGGGTCGATTTCAGTGCTAATCCCCTCGTCGGGGAGGAGTACATAAATCGACTTTAAGAGCCCTTTAAGTCGACAAAAATGGCTTCGTCGTGTAGACGGGTTCAGGGTTAAATCGATCTAACACTCCTAAATTCGACCTAAACTCGTAGTGTAGACCAGGGCATAGTGATCAAACACTGATGCGGGACTTGGAGATTGAAGGGAAGGGAGCTGAGCCCCTGCATGCTTTTTGCCATGCATTTAAATCTTGCAGGTGGAAGGATCTTATGAAATTCACAGTTAGTATTATAGATGCCTTCACAGTAGCACTGTGTACCCTTCCAGAGTAGCTCCTTTCCACAGGATGCAGCTTGATAAAGCTGGCACACTTCTCAGTTTCCATTTTATTCTGGCACTGATGCTGCTAGGGGAAATGCTGCTGAGTAGGAGTACAGCAGAGAGGATGCCAAATTATGGTTCCTTGGCTCTCCATAGTAAGCACAAGATAAAACCACACAAACAAAGTCAGGAGAGCAGAGAGGAAAGGGATAGAGATATAGGAATTAGAGGGAATGTGCTAAGAGATGGGATACAGACACAACCCAGGGACAGAGCAGGTGGAAAATAGACACATAGGACAGGAAAAAGAGAACAGTAGGTTGAAAATGAAGCAAAAAGAGGAAATCTAAGAGTTACCAGTCATTGGAGCAACTCACCAGCTGTGAACAGTGGTGAGGGAGTAGTGTGCCTATGCCCAGTGTGCATACATCTCTACCCCACTGAATTGCTGCCATAGCTTCCTTCCTGACCTGGTCCTCCGGAGCGCAGTTCAAATCAGCTGCACATAGTAGACATATGAGTGGGCTCTAGCGTTCCTGCTTTGCTGTTAGGTAAGAGTATGGGTGTGATCAGAAACTGCCTATGCTAAGTATTAACAAACAAGTCCTCCTCCAGCATGTGCACTGCAGGAAAGAAGAGTAGGAGGTGAGCCATACAATGAGACAAAAATCAGCCAAGCCTTCATAAAAAAGGCCCAATAGCCATGGTAGCCAACTGTTCCCATTCTCTCATCCTTTCTGATCTCTGAAATCTTATTTAATATTTTTGTGTGTTCATTTTTTAAGAAGTGACGTTGTTTGTGAGAGGTGCCAGGCTGACAACCCTAGAGATCAAAGTCCTTTTCATCTACAGAATGAGTCTGCAGAGACAGTGGAAATACAAGCTTTTCCCCACCGATATATTTCAACCCTGCCTCAGAGGGACCAGCTCTGACATTATGGCGTTTCCATCAACATGTTTATTTATTTGCCTACACCTATGTCACCCCCTTCCAGAAAAATACAAAATTCAGCTACTAGGATCACCTTCTGAACTGGCCAATCTGTACACATCACCAATCCCTTTGAGTGCTTCACTGGTGCCTCCCTCCTCACTAAATTCACATTTCTTGTCACCACCTTCAAGTCCCTATAGAATGCTGCACTTCCCTATTACCAAATCTTGTCTCTCCCTCTCCCGCCACTCCTTTGCTCCCTCCACTCTGTCAAATGATGCTGGTCTTGTTGCCCTGTTCTTCCGATTCTCCCCTAACTGTCTTTATGCTTTATGTGACTCCCTACACATGGGTCACCTTCCCAAGCTACTACAGCAGACCATTGCCCTCTTATTCAAGTCCCTCCAGAAGATCCAGTTCTGCCATGAATCCTACATGAAACTTGCAAACAAGGAATCGGTAGGCAGAAGGGCAGCTGGGATAGTTTATGCAACAAATAAAAAAAACAAAATAAACTCAACATATGGAATTAAGACCAACATAAACCCCAAACACATGGAACTACATACCAATATAAGTGTCACCCACTAACCTGACCTTACTGGGATTTTTTTTTTTATTTTTTTTGAAGACCTAGGACATTAGAAAGCCAAACCAAACTATGTTAAAAGAACATTTAGGTTGCAAAGTCAAGCACTCAAATGTTAGGAAATGACACAAGTAAGGTGCCTTAATTCGCCCCCCGTTTATGCATATAAATTAAAGGATGACTTTTTTTTCCAAAGGACCCCTGACTCATTCAGTCCACAGAATGGACCTGCTCTGGTGATGAATCAATGACATGTACTGAAGGAAGCTATTGTCTGTAAGACCCTTGCCTCATTTGTAGCAGATGTTGGAAGGTTTGTTGTGGATGATGCAGGGGACTGCAGGAACAGAAGGAAAGGTCTCATGGTTAAAACAGTTGAATGCTGCCCAGGAGAACTGGATTCTATCCCTGCCTCTGCCACAATTTGTGTGATGTTGGACTAGTCACTTAAGCCAAACTTTTCACAGATGGTCACCAACTGCCTGTTCCTCATTTTCTGGGTGCTGGACTTGAGACCCTGGGGACTCATTTGCAGAAGTGCTGAGCACCAACAACTGCAAGTCAATAGGAGTTGCACTTTGAACATATAAAGTTCTATATAATACTAAATATTCTGAAAAATCAGGTCCTGTATGTCTCAATTTGGGCCCCTAAAATTAGTGGATACTTTTGACCCTCCTCTCTCTGTGCCTCAGTTCCCAGTCTGTAAAATGTGGATAATAACCACTTCTCATGTCACCCGGGTGTTGAGAGAATAAATTAGTTAGTGTTTGAAGCATTCAGATACAATAGTGATGAGTGCCGCTGAACAGACCATGAAGAAATTTATAATTATGTCTTCAGAGCAGGGTTTGAACAATGAATAGTCAATAAGGCATAGGGCCACATAGGGCAACAAGGAGCAAGCTGCTCATTAATTGAGCACTCTTCATCCTGTGCATAGAAGCTGGCAGGGGTTCTGGGCAGAATAGTATGTGATCATGTAATTAAACACTGTATCATAATGCATACACACAATGGGGCTGAATTAAGATTGAACACATAACCTTAATTCTGGCATTTCCTCACCTTTGAGTGCTTGACTTTGCAACCTTAATAATGTTCTTTAAACAGTTTCTTGTGTTATATATATTATATATTTATATATAATGCAGTGATGCCCATGCACATACTGTACCCTGAAACTCCTTTGCTGTAACATGCTGATTGTCCGTTTTGACAGAGATTCCATATGCTTTATGATCTGCAAGAGGGAAAAACAAAAAAACCAATTCAGACAACAGATATTTCCATTGCACACTTGCTTCAGCCAATTTTAGAGAACAGCGCTCCCAGGCTTAGTTATAAACCTCCATATGCTAAAAGGGGCTCTTTGGTGAGAGGACATGATTGGGACTTGGGAGACCTGGGCTCTATTCCTGGCTTAGCTACCAGCCAACTGGGTGACCTAAAGAAACTTTAACTCCCTGTGCTATAGTTTCCCCATCTTGTAAAATGGGGATAATGATACTGACCTCATTCGTAAACAGCTCAGAGAGCTACTGATGAGAAGTGTGACAGAAGAGCTTGGTCTTATTATATAACCAGGGCAATAATAAGCTTTTAAACATGCATCTGCACATTTGCCTTCAAAATCTGCTATTTTCAATAGGGCACAGGTGGAGAACTTGAATTAATCTTCAAGTGTATTCCTTCTGCTGTAATCACAGCTGCCCCTGAACCACACACTTCTAGTGCTGGATTATACCTGTTAGTGCATGGGTGTTAAAAGTTACCTGAATAAAGGGTTCTCATCTTTTCCCTCCCCACATCTCAACAGTGAGCATCTCCATTTTCTCATACATACCTTTTCTTCTTGGACCTCTCCTATTCTCTCTGCAACTTTAATAGGTCAGCCACAAAGGCCTGGTCTACATTTGAAAATTAGATCAACCTAGCTTTGTTGCTCAGGGCTATGAAAAATTTCACCTTCGGGGTGACAGAGTTAGGTTGACCTAACCCCTGGTGTAGACACAGGTAGGTCAAGGGAGGGATTCTTCTGTCAACCTAGTTATCACCTCTCAGAGAGGTGGATTAACTACATTAATGGAGAAAACCTGTCAATGTAAGAAGTGTTTACACTACAGCAGGGGTCGGCAACGTTTGGCACGCGGCTCGCCAGGGTAAGCACCCTGGCGGGCCGGGCCAGTTTATTTACCTGCTGACGTGGCAGGTTTGGCCGATCGCGGCCCCCACTAGCCGCGGTTCACCGTCCCGGGCCAACGGGGGCAGTGGGAAGTGGCGCGGGCGAGGGATGTGCTGGCTGCGGCTTCCTGCCACCCCCATTGGCCCGGGACGGCTAACCGCGGCCAGTGGGGGCCACGATCAGCCGAACCTGCCGCGTCAGCAGGTAAATAAACTGGCCCGGCCCACCAGGGTGCTTACCCTGGTGAGCCGCGTGCCAAATGTTGCCGACCCCTGCACTACAGCATTGCAGCACCGCAGCTGTGCCACTGCAGTAGCTCTAACGTAGACATACCCTAAGACACAGTAACCATCACTTTCGTAGCAGCACCCACCATCACATGACATAAAATCTCAATGTACAATTACTCCTAATCTAATCCCACAAAACCAGGCTTGCCCATGCTGACAATACTCCTTACAAAAATGTTGACGATATCACCATCTTGTTCTATCCTGGAATGGTATAATTCCCCTGGAGAGAGCATCCCAGCCTCCTGTTAACTGTATTGGCTGTTGCTCTAATAAAGGGGTTTGCAGTTTATTTTTCTGTAGTTGCCTCATGATCTCCATTTCAGCTGTGGTGACCTCCAGCCTCCATATCTCACTTTTTTGAAGCTTCAGGACAACTCACTCCCTCAGAAACAAGAAGTTTTCTGAAGCTCAACATCCCAAATTGGGGGTGATGATGGGAAGGTATTTAGGGAATTCTATATATGCAGCAGCCATCCAGCACCAGTGTCAGATGGACGCATAGACAAGGAATTGGGGGTGATGCTTTTGCTAACAGATCAGCAGTGCATGTGTGTGTGCATGGGAGGAGGGATGACAAGTAAGATGGAGGTGGGGACTGGACCCTTAGAAGTGCAGGACTTATGCCATCCTCACACTTGCCTTTGTCACATCAAGGTGGATGCCTAGTGTGCTCTACCTGGGTTTACACATGGAGACCATCCAGAAGTTACAGCTAGTACAGAATGTGCCACTCATTATGTAGTATTTCCTATTAGGAGCACCTGCATTAACCAACAGTGGATTTCCAAATGAAGCTGGAAGTGTTTCTAACAGGCTATACTTTGCCACAACTTCCTCATCTGTGAATCTTGGACCTATTCTATTTCAGATCCCCTAGTTCCCACCTCCCTTAATGGATTTCTCATTCCAGGCTGCTCTTTAATCCCATCTACACACGGCAAACAACTTCATTTAATCACTGTACTCAAGCAGTTTAAATATGGTTGTGGCCTAAATGGTTACAACATGGTTTGGGTTCATCATGCTCTTTGGGGCAGGGGCTGTCTGCTGAGAGTGAGTGTGCGCACAGGTGTGTACAGTGGCTAGAATAATGGGGCACTGATCCCTGCGTGGAGGCCTTACTGCAGTACATATAATTTATAATAGCCATCCTGGCCAGACCATGCCTATTAACAAACCTATTTAAACAACATTTAAATGTGATTGTGGTTTAAGGCAGAGTTATTATAACTACAGTTGTTTGCATTATGCAGACATGGGGTGAAATTTTCAAAAAATACCTAGATGACATAGAAGCCTAAATGCTGGTCACTTTTGACAATGAGTCTTATGAGCTTTTGAAAACTTTACTCATGTTTTTCTACCCCATTGACAGTGGCCAAAAAACATTATCACCTTTGCTTGAAATATAAGTTTTGTTTCTAGTATGACTCTGTGAACAAGTTTATAGCACTTAGATAGCAGATGATGGCCAAGGAAACCTCGGATGTGGATTCACCACTGTGCTAAATAAACTCCACTTGAATTAGGTTATATTAAAATATTCAAGTAGTGAACACTGTTCCCTCCCAAACAAAGAGAACTTGGATTATTACTTTTCTTAAGATCAAGGAAACATTAACGGTCTTTAAACATCAACAACCACGATCTTACAACATTATTTCATTTCTCAGAAGCACGTTATTTTTTTCTGGGTAACTATTACTCCAGCTAGAGGTACTGAGCCTCTCTCTGTTTTCTCTCAAACCTTTTACAGCTTTCCTTCATGCTTATTCCATTTTTTCCCCTTATTTCCTTTTTTGTCTGTTGATCCCTGCTACCCATTTAAATTTTTAAATATAATTTGTAGTTTTACTTCCACCTGAATCATATCTTTTTTCCTCATTTAATGAATGCTAATATTTCTGGGATGGGGAAGAACACAAAGGGGGGGATATCTCCAAATAGCTCTGTGTTTTCCCAGTCTCAGCTATTTTTCTGTTACTGTTATTATAATTTCTGTTCACAAACATGACATATTTTTCCCTTGAAAAAATCTCCTGCTTCACATTTCTAGAAAGGAAAAACAACAGTGTTTTATTCAGACCCTTTGGCTCTGGTTAATGTTTGTTTTTAGTTGGTTAGCAAACATCTTTAGGAACCATAGATGTGTTCCAAATGACTGGGTAGAGTGTTTATAAAATGTAACTAGAAAGAGCATTATTTCCAATACAGTCATCAACTCAAATGCATGTGACTCACAGCCATATTAAATGCATTTTCCTAGAGACTTGAAAATAAGTTTTGTTTCAAAGGGGGAATAAAAAAAGTCTATTTTTCCCCCTTTCCAGTTCTCATAAATAGTATAGTTCTAAAAACCTAGATACTAAGAAATGTAAGTAGAACCACAATAAGAAAGACTACATTTAACAGCTGAAGACATAAAAATATGGTACCTTCCTTGATTCACACTGTGAACAATGTCATGATATGAATTACATTTTACAGAGTTTCAGAGTAGCAGCCGTGTTAGTCTGTATCCACAAAAAGAACAGGAGTACTTGTGGCATCTTAGAGACTAACAAATTTATTTGAGCATAAGCTTTCGTGGGCTACAGCCTACTTCATCGGATGCATGTAGTGGAAAACACAATAGGAAGATATATATACACACACAGAGAACATGAAACAGTGGGTGTTACTATACACACTACAAGGAGAGTAATCAGTTGAGCTTTTATCAGCAGGAGGGGGGGGGGAACTGTTTGTAGTGGTAATGAAAATGGCCCATTTCCAGCAATTGACAAGGAGATATGAGGAACTGGGGGGAGGGGGGGGAGAATAAGCATGGGGAAATAGTTTTACTTTGTGTAATGGCCCATCCACTCCCAGTCTTTGTTCACGCCTAATTTAATGGTGTCCAATTTGCAAATTAATTCCAATTCAGCAGTTTCTTGTTGGAGTCTGTTTTTGAAGTTTTTTTTGTTGTAATATTGAGATTTTTAGGTCTGTAATCGAGTGGCCAGGGAGACTGAAGTGTTCTCCAACTGGTTTTTGAATGTTATAATTCTTGAAGTCTGATTTGTGTCCATTTATTCTTTTAGGTAGGGACTACATTGGCCAAACCGGAATGGAGTAATGGAAAGTTACTACATGGCAGGATAACTGGCTCTTGTCATCTAATCTCTCCCACCATATGTTTTATATATATATCTATATGGAAAACAGTTTTCACATTGCAGCAACCTGAACTTCACTTGTTTACAGCCAATTCCACAAAGGTCATACATTTGCCATTAGAAATACTCTACTGCAACAGGAAATTTCCTTAGGTAATTTGAATGCTAAAGTAAAGCACATTAGGTACTATCAAACTGCATTTCCTTTGATTTGATTGCAGGAAACTAGATGGAAATAGAATCATAACATTGTTATGATATAAAAGAAAACAGTCATGTGACATTTGTTTTGCCAAGTTCCAGACCACATGTTGCTTATAACAAAGGTTAAGTATTTAAGTATATTGTAGGTTTAGGAATTCAGCTGTCCTAAGAATAAGATTATGGGAATGAGAGTTGCATGCAATAAACCCCCAAATGCGGGTGGGAAAACAGCATCTCTGGGGCATGTTTGAAGTGAGTTAAAACTCCATGTGCCCTGGGTTAAATTGTCAGGGACAGTTTCATGTCCCATCACACACAGCTGAGAGTGTTTAACTCCTTGCCACCACAGATCAGGATAAGCCCTGCCACATTTAAGCTGTACAAAAGACAGTTCTGTACTCAGACCTTCCCAAGCACAGAATTAACAGGACAGCCACTACATTCTATTGACACCAAAGTTAACAAGAGGGAAGGCCATAAAAGTGTCAATCCCATTTTGGGCAGAATTTGCTGTGAATCTTACTTGAACTGTTCCCTAGACAATACTGTGATGGATGTATTAAAACTTAGTCTGAAGTAACTGTAGTTTAGTAACCATAATATAATTAAGTTCAATATCCCAGTGGGATGGATCATAGCATAAACATGATATGGTGGCACCAAACATTAGGAAAGGGGATTAAAAAAATATGAGGAAACTAATTAGAAAGAAAGGAAAGATTAAAAGTCACCATTTTAAAACTCAGTGAGGCTACATAAACAGAGCATACTCAAGTCACAGACAGTAACTACATACTCCTAGCCACAAATAGGAATAAGGAAGCATACTGATACTTTTTTGCAAGGTACAAGAGTTTATTCAACCCAAGAAAAGCCCATAGTTCATTTTATGGTACACCTCTACCCCGATATAACGCAACCCGATATAACGCAGTAAAGCAGTGCTCCAGAGGGGCGGGGCTGCGCACTCCGGTGGATCAAAGCAAGTTCAATATAACGCGGTTTCACCTATAACGTGTAAGATTTTTTGGCTCCCAAAGACAGCGTTATATCGGGGTAGAGGTGTATGTGGTATTAGTTTTAGATTTGTTAACCAAAAATGGTAAGAGTTTCCATTTTTTCACTCTTGAAAGTTTATAAAACCTTAATATGAAGTGAACTATGTTCTATGAAATTTGATAGGCATAGAGTATAAACAGAGAAAAGGAAATAAAAACTGTTCAGCAGCCATTTATTTGCATATAGGTATTAAAACGTTCAGGATTTGATGCTGAAAATAACTGCTGCAAGATTTAGAAATTTAAGGAATTGGAAGCCTCAAGATAGCCTGAAACTGAATTAAGAGTTGATCCTTTCAAGACTCAGACACTAAAACTGTTGGAGCTGTATATTTATCAGCAAGGGGAGTTGGATATGTATGCAAATCCTGATGGTGTTGGCCAACCCAAGTGAGGTTATAGACAAATGCCTTTGAATTGAGTGTGTCTGTAATGGGACAACTTTTGAAGGCTCATGTGGCATCCATGAAAGTGACAAGAAATATGTCAATTTCCATGTCACTATACTTGGGACAGATGTGAAGAGTAGCAGCAGACTTATTGTAACCATATAGGTGGGAGGATCCCTCAAGCAAAGGCTGGCAGAAGGTTAGGGTGGTGGAGAAATCGAACAGAGGGAGGAGTGAAGACCAGTCTGAAGCAGACTTGAGCGGGAGGGGAGAGAAGAACCAGAGAGATGTGCGGAGGTGTTCAAATTTGTCCAATACTTAATTAAAAAGAAGCAAGGTCAACATCATGGAGAAATCTCAGCATCCTCCCAATTCTGTCAGTAGGGAGTTAGCACAGTGGGCAAGGCTTCTCACTAGCACATCGATTAATGCACCTTGCTGGTGGGACTGCTTTCCTAAATCTTTCTTATCCTTCTTAAATTGGCCTCTTGGCTAGTAGGTGTCCAGTAATGTTTTTCAAGCCCTGTGTTTAGTGTTTTTCAGAAAATCCTCATCCTAGGAGAAAAAGGTTATAATGGTAAGAGGGAACCCCCTTCCTCCTCCCCCTCCCCCCCCCCCACACACAAAATAATCAACCCACAGATCACAAGAAATAATGAAGTCTGGAGTTGTGGTTGCCAAGATCCAGCATTTCTGTTTTGGCCTGCTGTGATACCATCTACCTTTCAAGACAGCTGCTATAAGTGCATTAAAATTCCAGTTCCTCAGCTGGGTAACCTATCACATCCAAAAAAGCAACAGAGTCCTGTGGCACCTTTAATACTAACAGAAGTATGGGAGCATAAGCTTTCGTGGGTAAGAACCTCAGACTTGCATCTGAAGAAGTGAGATTCTTACCCACGAAAGCTTATGCTCCCATACTTCTGTTAGTCTTAAAGGTGCCACAGGACCCTCTGTTGCTTTTTACAGATTCAGACTAACACGGCTACCCCTCTGATACTATCATATCCAAGACACGGTTTTCCCCCTTGCCCGAGGGCCAGAGCTACAAACAATGGGCTAATCCTCTATTCTTCCTGCTTGCTCAATCCCTCTAAGCAGACAAGAATCTGAAAGCGGATCACAAGACAGTATTTAGATGCCATGGTGACTGATGCTATATAAGTGAACAGATAGGATAATTCTACACTATCCAAATGCTTCAATGGAGAAATCTCATCAGTTTTTTTGCCAGTTAGAGTCCCCATGTAGCAGTAATCTTCCCTCCACCAGGAGCCCGTGGCCAGTTCTCTCTGGGCAGAGGGAGAGTCACTGCAACAGAGTTTTGGAGTGGGTTTTTCAGACTAAAAAGATAATAAATGAAGCTGAAAAGCTGATTGTTTTTGAAGAGGGCTGAGGATATGTTTCCCAGAACGATGAAGAGATGGAAAGCAGATTTTTGTTGGCAGCTGGGCTGGCTAAGTTCCTGTTTGAAATGATTACTTTAACGCTTCTGGGATCTGACTGTGTTATTAATGTTAGAACGCCTCTACCCTTGCATAAGGGTCTTTTTTCATTATTTAAATCTAAATAAAATTAAATAATCTTCCTCTCCGAGTGTTTCAGAGAGCAGATTCTTATCAATTTCAGAACTCTGCATGCTTACAGCAACGGAATAGACAGCTCAGTGTATCTGTGCACCTTGTCATGTGTTAAAAAGTGGTTTTGTTGAGCAGCAACTAAGCTGAAGAGTAGGAATTTTAACATTGCTACAGACTTGCAGTGGAGGACCTGAGAGAGCCTTTAATCCTGGGGGAAAATCATGTTTTAAAAAGTGAGAGAGAAAAGGAATTCAGTTGTTAATGCCTTGGCTAACACAGAAAATACATAAATATGAGTTCATAATGCCAAAAACAGTAGTTTTACTGGCAGAAATAGTAATTATAAGAATCAAGGTCTTTGGCAGAGAATAATAGGACAATTTTTTAATCTGTGCTAAGAAGGTAGAAAGGTAAAATGAAAAAACTGCACCGTAGAAGTGGGGATGCTGAGATGTACAAATATAAGTTAGTTACTCTGGATGCTAGCTATCCTATCAGCAGTACAGCCATTGCTATGTCGCAGTCCATATACTGTGTCTTAATCCTCTAGAGAGTGCATTTCTCAGAATAGTGACAATTTCCTGTCCTACTATTCCACTTCAAGAGTGCAGCCATGGCTTTCATTATTACCAACACCATTGCTCTGTCTCCTGCACCCTGCTTTTTACTCTGAATAATGGAAGGTGTAATGAAAAGTAGGTGTATCGATTAATCGCAGTTAACTCACACGATTAACTAAAAAAAATCAATCATGATTAATCGCAGTTTTAATTGCATTTTTAAACAGAATACCAATTGAAATTTATTAAATATTTTGGATGTTTTTCTACATTTTCAAATATATTGATTTCTATTACAGCACAGAATACAAAGTGTACAGTGCTCACTTCATATATTTTTATTACAAATATTTGCACTGTAAAAATGACAAAAGAAACAGTATTTTTCAATTCACCTCATACAAGTATTGTAGTACAATCTCTTTATCGTGAAAGTGCAACTTTCAAATGTAGATTTTTTTTGTTACTAATTGCACTCAAAAACAAAACAAGGTAAAAGTGTAGCTCCTACAAGTCCACTCAGTCCTACTTCTTGTGCAGCCAATCGCTAAGACAAACAAGTTTGTTTACATTTACAGGAAATAATGCTGCCCACTTCTTATTTACAATGTCACCTGAAAGTGAGAATTCACATTGCACTTTTGTAGATGGCATTGCAAGGTATTTATGTACCAGATTAGATATGCTAAACCAGGGATCAGTAACCTTTGGCCCGCAGCCCGCCAGGCTAAGCCCCCTGGGGGGCTGCGCCGGTTTGTTAACCTGCCGCGTCTGGAGGTTCCACCGATCGCAGCTCCCACTGGCAATTGTGTGTACATTAATTTATATATGTGTACATATAGAGAGAGAGAGAGAGAGAGAGAGAGAGAGAGAGAGATATGTGTGTGTGTACATTAATTATATATGGAAAAATCCACAAGATCCCTAATGAAGGAAGGGTCCTGATCCTGCAAACACTTATGTACATGAGTTAGTTACTTATTCATGTAAGTAGTTCTCTTGAGTTCAGGGAGTGTTATCACATATGTTCCTGGGTACCTTACAAATCTACAGACCAAGCAACTTTAGCCATCCAAACAATGCAGGATTATTTGAATTAAGTATGTGAGTTATTTCAAGAACACTATATTTTATGATATATAATTATTAGATTTGAAAATAAAAAAAAAGTTTAAAAATATTAGAACTCCAATTTCTTTCAGCATAAAAATGAAAGCTTTTTTCTCTCCATAGAACTGTTTTAATTATATAGTGTAACCTTCCAAAATTAACATGTGGTGCAGACGTGAAGGATTTTTTGGGTAGTCTGCATCTTGTAAGGTGTAGCTAGGCAAAACACTCACAGAGCTCTCAATTTTACAAGCCTTCTGACAACTCTGCCATGGAACCTGTTCCCATGGTAACAAATAGGAACCCACTGAAAATGGGGAGCAATGGTTTAAATGAGACAGGGCCTCACACACACACACACACACACACACACACACACAAAGGGAGAGAAGAAGAAAAAAAGCCTATTTTCCAGCATTCTCACAGTTCTGCACAAAGTTGGTTTCCATAGCAACAAAGCAGCAGCTAAGTTGTCAGAAAGCTTGTAAGTGTAATGAAGGCCTAAAGTTGCAAATGCTATTGCTTCAATTGCTGTAGATTTTTAAAATGCAACAGACTCCTGAAGTCTGTAGTTTCTACTGGTGTCTTAAAGACCATTTAAAAATTGTAATCCTAATTCTGAAATGAGATACATGAAGTCAGTGGGGCTCTCTGCAGGCCCAGAAATCTACCCATGCATATCTCATTATAGGATCAAGCCTTTAGAGTCTAGGGAAGGCATTCAGGTTCTAGGAGAAAAGACATGTGAAATACCCCTAGAGCAGGGGTTCTCAGACTGTGGGTCGCGATCCCATTTTAATGGGGTCGCCAAGGCTAGTGTTCGCCACTGGGCCCCAGCAAGTCCGAAGCCGAAGCCCCACCGCCCAGGGCTAAGGTTACATGCTCCCGGCCCAGGACAGAAGCCCTTGGGGCAGTGGGGCTCGGGAGGCAGGGCTCGGTCTTCGGTCCCCCCTCCTGGGATCGTGTAGTAATTTTTGTTGTCAGAGGAAGGTCACAATGCAATGAAGTTTGAGAACTGCTGCACTAGGGTACTGCTTTGTACCACTTTGATAGCTATTCCAGCCTATTTAACAAACAAATAATACACCACCCCGTTATATGGCAATTGTTCCCCCACTTGGTCCTCCCAACCCATATTATATCTGTATGGGCTTATTTTAGGAGATTCTCACACTGAAGAGCAAGTTCTGACTTAGAATGCCAAGAAAGTGTCTGACTAGACAGAGCTGTGCAGTGCAAGCAAATTTTAACTAGGCGATGGCTGCTGTATATACCAGATATACTCAGACCTTCCATTTAAAGGTCAATTTAGAATCAATCATGGCAGCACTGGCAATCAGCGAGGTTCACAAGTACCGGAACTAACCAACTGCACAGATTTTATTTTTTAAATCTGCATGAAGAAAAAATATATTTCAATTGCTCCAGAGATGGCATCTTTTATACAAAACGTTGATCTAGAGTAAAATTGTTTATGTTTAAGTGATAAAGTTCTGAAAACAACAAACAAACAAACAAACAACAGAAATCAAGGCAGACTCTGTGGGGTAAATTTTCAAAGCATCGAAAAGGCTTTTATTCATTAAATTCCCACTAACTTTGTGACATACCCTTACTTCATTTCATATAGTACTCCCATTGAAAACAATGGCAGATTTTCACAGATATCAACAGCAGGAGGTCTTCAATAGAAATCACAGCTAAAGCCCTGTTCAGTGTTTTGGGAATTCAGGAATTTTTAATCAGACATTTCCATAATTTAGTACTTGGAACATTTCACTCTAAAGATGCACTTGAAGACTGTATCCTACCTAGGTTCAGGTGGCGCATTGGGTTTAATGATATACTTTAGCTTTTTAGCATTAAAATCTTGGATTAAATTCTCTGCTGTTGTAAACTGCTCCATTTACTTCAACGGAACTGTGTTAGATTTCACCAGCAGATAATCTGGCTCTTTAGTAGCCTAACCTTTATTTAATACATTAGGAATCGGCAACCTTTGGCACGCAGCCCACCAGGGTAAGCACCCTGGCAGGCCGAGACGGTTTGTTTACCTGCCGCATCCGCAGGTTCGGCTGGTCGCAGCTCAGGCCAATGGGGGCTGTGGGAAGCGGCGCGGGCCGAGGGATGTGCTGGCTGCTGCTTCCCGCCATCCCCATTGGCCTGGAGTGGCAAACCTCGGCCAGTGAGAGCCGCAATCGGCCGAACCTGCAGACACGGCAGGTAAACAAATTGGCCCGGCCTGCCAGGGGGCTTACCCTGGCGGGCCGCAGGCCAAAGGTTGCCGATCCCTGGGCTACATTAAAGATGTATTGGTTTCAATTTTGTTCACATTACAAAACCACAAACAAATTTGACAAGGATGAAGAGGTTCAAGAACAGATCAGATGTTTCGCCAACTAAAATTAAGAGGAACTGGAAGCTTGTTTAGAAGCTATATCCTAAGCTATTGTTATTTACTTTAATATGTTCCCATTGTTGCTTTATAAAGCCAAATTTTTGGCTTGTCTACACTACAAAATTAAGTCAACTTTATCTAATTCAACCTCGAGCCTCCGAATTAACTGCGTGGCTACACCATGCTCATGTCTCGATGGAGTGCTTCCTCACTAGCAGTGCCTGCATTGGTGCACAAAGCAGTGCATCGTGGGTAGCTACCCCAAAGTGCAATTTGCCACAATGTGTTTTGGGAAGTTTGTGCAATGCCTCCTGGGACCAAAACATTGTCGCCGAGGAGAATGGGAATATTGCGTCAGTATCCCATGGTGCACTGTGCTCAACAGCAAACAACCCAGTGATTTTCGTACCTTAAAACCACCGCACGTACGCCATAACCCCAGAAGCATGGAGCCTGCTCAGTTGTGCACTCTTGCTGTGAGCATCTCAAACACCTCACGCTGTCTCCTGCAGTATTTCCAGAGCCGGAACATAGTGATATCCTGCAAGCAGCCCTGCTGCAAGCCACTGCAAAAAATTCACTGTTGTTGCTGGCAGTTACAGAGCAGCTGCACTCTCTTGAGCACTGTTTCTGGTCCCATGAAACAAGCACTGGCTGGTGGGACTGCATCATTTTGCAGGTTTGGGATGACGAGCAGTGGCTGCAGAACTTTCGAATGTGGAAGGCCACCTTCCAGGAACTTTGTGCAGAGCTTTCCCCGGCCCTGCAATTCAGCAACACAAAAATCAGAGCTGTTCTGACAGTGGGGAAGCAAGTGGCGATCGCTATTTGGAAGCTTGCAATGCCAGACAGTTACCGGTCGGTGGGGAATCAATTTGGAGTAGGTAAATCAACCATGGAAGCTGCTGTGCTCTAAATGTGCAGGGCCATTAATCAACTTCTGCTATGAAGGGTAGTGAGTCTGGGAAATATGCAGGACATAGTGGATGGTTTTGCCGCAATGGGGTTTCCTAATTGTGGTGGGTCGATAAATGGCACACATCCCCATCTTGGCACCAGACCACCTTGCCAAAGAGTACATAAAGCGAAAGGAATACTTCTCAATTGTGTTGCAAGCGCTGGTGGATCACAGGGGGCATTTCACTGACATCAACGTAGGATGGTCGGGAAAGGTTCATGACGCGCACATCTTTAGGAACTCGGGTGTGTTCAAAAAAATGCAATCCGGGACTTACTTTCCAGACCACAAAATGAACATTGATGACGTTGAGATGCCTATAGTCATCCTGGGGGACGCAGCCTACCCCTTGCTCCCATGGCTCATGAAGCCATACACTGGCCTTCTGAACAGCAATATGGAATGGTTCAACTATAGGCTCAGCAAGTGCAGAATGGTGGTTGAATGTTTTTTTGGTTGTTTGAAAGGGCGCTGAGGAAGTTTACTTACAAGGTTGGACCTTAGTGAAGAGAACATCCCCATGGTTATAGCTGCCTGCTGTGTGCAACATAGTATCTGTGAAAAAAAGGGGGGAAATTTTCCGTAGGGGTGGGCAGTTGACACAGATCACATGGCAGCCATTTTTGAGCAGTCAGACACCAGGGCAATAATAAGTCACAGTAATGTGAGCTGCTTATCTGCATTGTGCTTTCCCAAACCTTCACCTGCCTTGTATCACTGTCCCTGTAAAGCCACCCCCCACCCAAGCCCACTGCTTCTACTCAATAAAGAACATTTATTACTCAAATCCATTCACTTTATTTAACAAACATAAGTAAAAAGAGGGAGAACAGAAAAAAGTAACCTAGGGGAAAAAGGGTTGTAAAGTTGGAAACATTTTCAGCTGTGTAACATAATACCGCATTCCAGACCATCAAAGGTCTGTGAATGGGCGCCTTCTGTTCCTTGTACCCTCCCCCCATGAATTAAGTGAAAGGGATAATGGACTTTTCACCCACATCTCAGAGAACGCTTGGAGGAGGGCGATTCTGCACCAGGCGATGCTGGTTGGCTGTCCACCTGCATCTGCAGAGGGACTCTACCCTCCTGCTTCTGTTCCTGCAGTTTAACCAGACGCCTCAACATGTCTGCTTCGTCCCTCATAATCCAAAGCATCTCATCCTGCGCCGCACGCTCTTGCTCATTGGAAGCTTTCCTGCTCTCCATGTCCATGTCTAACTTCTTGGACAGTGAAATCCTCAATGCTCTCAGCTCTCTGTCAGCTGTCCCGGAGGCGTTCATTATCTCGGTGAACATGTCCTCCCGCATTCTCTTTCGCCTCCTTCTAATCAGCGAAAGTCTGCTTTCAGGTGTTGATGGCATGCCGAAGGACAGATTTCCAGCTGTCAGTCATGGGAAAAAATAAAGGAGCCATTGTACATGAAAAAAAATGTTTCCATAGCAAGGCAATTTTCATAAAAAAACCCCACCTTTATTACACTAGGTGCAAGCCATAACAATCAGAATCCATAACGGTTCACTGTGCCATTTTGCTGCTCCAGTCATGGTGACTAGGACCCCCCCCGGGTCATTGCATTTTTAATGAAGTTTATGGCAGGCTCATGTCAGGAGCAGAGGTAGATAGTTGAACAATGGCCCTTCCCCATAGCACCACGGGAAGCTGTTTACGAACAGGGCAGCGGGGGGAATGTTTTCACTCCCAAATTGCAGAATCTCTCATGTGGGGCCCCAGTCCTCTATCAGCCACTTTAAACTACTTGCCGACCAAAGCCGAGAACTGTAAAGGCATATTAGTGGCTGTGTGGTTTGGCGATCCAGAATATGGGGTGGGGGTGGGGGGTCTACATGCCCTTTTTTTTTTTCTTGTAAGAGCACTTTTAATGAGAACTTCCCGCGCATCCCCTGGTCAACCCTATGTGATATCAGTCTCCTGAGGGTAACAGAGGCGGAAAGGAAGGAGATTCTGCAGGCGTCTCGGTATAGACCTGGTCATTATGCTGCTCTGCTATGTACCGCAATGATGCCAGCAGAATTAATTCAGGAGTTGCATGGGAAAGTGTCCTACCATGGTGGAAGAAATGAGACTGCCCTTCCCAGAAACCTTCTGCAAAGAATTGCAGAGTACCTCCATGTAAGTTTCCTAGAGATATCCATGGAGGATTCCTGGGCTATCCCAGTCCACATAAGCAGTCTTTTCCGGGGGCCACCCTCGGCGTAACTGGAGTGGCCTCTTGTAAGCAGAGAACCACAGCACCTCGCTTCTTCTTCACAGTAAACATGCAATACCACCGAATGTGTGCGCCCACTAAAGTTTAACTGGACTTTGATTGTAACTGTATACTCACCAGAGGTGCCTTCCCCGGCATCATGGTCAGCCACCGTGATGTCCTGTGACCCACGGGGCTTCAGGGTTAAAAATATTTCCTGGATCATGGGGAGAATGGATCCATCGCTCACCTGTCTCCCATTCTCCACCTCTTTTTCTTCTTCATCCACCATATCATCCTCCTTGTTATCCCTAGACTCACACACCTGTGAGGTGCCCACATTGCTTGTGGGGGTGCTGGTAGGGTCACCCCCGAGAATTGCATGCAGCTCATTGTAGAACCGGCATGTGTGAGGTTTAGCACCAGAACGACTGTTCGCCTCCCTTGGCTTCTGATACACTTGGCAAAGTTCTTTTATTTTCACATGGAACTGCTGTGTGTCCCTCGTGTAGCCCTTCTCCCCCATTCCACAAGCAATCTTTGCATAGATGTCAGTGTTTCTTCTGCTGTATCAGAGCACTGCCTGCACAGACGCTCCTCCCCACACAGTGATAAGATCCACCATCTCCTGTGCAGACCAGGCTGGAGTGTGTTTGGGGCATGTAGTCTCCATGATCAGCTTAGCTCAAGCTGGCACACTCCCAATGCTGATCAAACCGGAAATGGGAAATCAGAAATTCCTGTGGCTTTAGCAGGGGAGGGGCAGTTTCCTGTGTACCTGGCTGCAGTGCAGCAGAGTTGAGAATGATCTCCAGAGCGGTCACAGATGAGCATTGTGGGACACCACCTGGAGGCCAATTAAGTCGAATTACACAACGCTGCATTTGCACTATGAAAATCTAATTAAGCGCTATGCCTCTCACAGAGGTGGATTACAGAAGTCGACATTTTACGCCAACTTTGGTCGCATAAAGGACCCGGTAGTGTAGACACATACATTAACAGGTCGACTTAAGGAGGCTTCCTTCGACCTAACTTTTTAGTGTAGATCAGGCCTTAGACACACACAAGGGAAATAACATGTAATTCAGATCAGTATACATTACAGGAACTCTACATAGAACAATATCATGGGAAACAGGAATCAACAGAGTATAGTCGTTTTGGTTTGGGTTGTATGCTTTGTTTTGTACTTTTGTCAAGTTCAAATACTAACAGCACGATCTTCACTTTACAGCTTTTGCAGCTCTTAAAACATTTAGGAATCACTTTACGCTGTAACTCTTCACTTTTGCATGTACAGAGGGAGAAAACCTCAAAAACTGGACTGACATTCATGACTCATTCACTGGCCTGCAGTTTCACAGAACTGAATTCTGTGGTCTTGCCAGCAGGCATTCAGACTAAGAAAGCAGCAGCAAAATAGCAGATTAGTTTGAGCAGGAGAACCTAACAGGACAAAAAAATGCTGAGAACTTTTTTTCTTGAATTCTGAAAGACAAACCCAGGAGCTGGGGAGAGATTGGTACTGAAGAGGAGAAATTTGGAGCCAGGCAGACTACTAGGAAGGGTAGGCTAGGGGGGCAGGAATAAACTCTCTTTTTAAATAATCAAAACATTTTATAAAAAGATTACTTTTACCATTCATATTTGTGATTTGAGTTAACCCTCTCTTCTTGAGTACACATTTTATACTGCAAGGAAGTCAGGTACTTAAAAGTGCTGTCTCTGGAGTACCTCATAGGTCACATTTTATATTAAGATATCATTTATAAATAGTTATTATAAATGGTTAATAGATGTTTTAATAAACTTAATTGTTATCGATTGTCATAGACTCCAACAGATCAATAAGTGGCTTATAATCATCTCTAACACCATCTATGACACATACTACTTATGTCTGTAACAATTATAACATCTATTAATCAATTAACCATTATAAATCATTTATAAATGGAACCTTAATATAAATTGTGACCACCTCACACTTACAAATGAAGTGCAAGCCCCTCTCATTTCAGTTCTATGGCCTACCCCGGTAAACAAAGAGGATTTTGAAAAATGAGAATGAGATTGTACTGTACTGGCAAAATGGTTAAGGTCCCAGTGCTGCAACTACCTACTCATTTGCTCCACTTTGCGCACATGACCAGTCCTGTTAGACTCAATGGGACTTTACATATGTGTAAAGTTACTCGAGTAAGTAGTTGTTGGATTGGAGCCTAATTCACATAACATACTGTATATTACTAAAAAGAGCCCAATCCCGCAAATATTCATGCACACAAGGAACTTAACTCAGGTGAGTGTTCGCAGGGTTGGGCCCCATGTAATAGACCTTAATTGAATAGCTATGTTACATAGCAATGACATGGCAAGAAACTGGGAGGGAGAGGAGGGAGAAAAGAGGCAGCATCTATTAAATATGGCGGTTAACAGCACTCTGTTCCTAAACAAGGTACTGACAACCAGATATGTACAAGTTAAAAGGGGCACTGTCAATTTAAATAAATAAATAAAGCTGCCCACTTCTATCTGAAAATGATTTGCTTACTATTTTTAAACATACCACCTAATATTATTTTTCCTAGTTTGTCTTCTGTGAACATTTGACAGCACTTTGTGTAGTACTGTTTCCCTTGAACAGTCAGGGCTTTTCAATATGCAAAGTTGTGCAGTTTACCTAAAGGTGCCATTTAAAACTGATTTAGTTAAATTTGTGCAAACGGCTGGGTGGACATGCTTATTTCATCTTAAGAGAGGTTTATTTGGGTTTAGTTTAAATTGATTAGAATAGGATTAAGATAAATTAAAATATGCTATTCTTAAACTGAAATGACTGTAAAACCACAAAACCTGACAGCAGGAGAGAGAAGCAGGTTTATACTACTTAAAGTTGTTTTTAAGTCCTCTTTTCCCTTTTCAATTTGACTAGATTCGAAGGCATGGTTGCAGAGCAGAAATACCTGTTTACTTTTCTCTGCTGAGAATTTTCAGCTCCAAAAAAACCTGAGAAAGACCAAGCTTCAGATATTCAAGACCGCTTACAAGGCCTTTTGTTTTATATGGATGAGAGACCTGGGTACAGCTAAATACCTTTGAGATGAAGTTTTGGGCCAGTAACTGGAACTGCGGGAGATTAAGTAAATATAGTGAAATCCCAACAACTTCAGTGGGCAGGACATGGAGTTAGGATGACAGAAGACAGACCAGTTAAGCGTCTCTTGGAAGGACATCCTTATGGTATCCAGCCTTGCGGCCGACCAAGGAAGAGGTGGAGTGATAAGACTGAGCAAGACCTAGTAGCTCTTAATGTGAATTATCAATGGAAAAAGTATGCACTTGACAGAAAAAGGAGGGAGTAAATTGTGAGATCAGCCAAGGAGCTCCATAGTCTACAGAGCCAGGGAGGAGGAGGAGGATTTCAACTTGATGTCCTTTTAATGTGGTAGTATTTTAAAACACACTCAAGAGGGGCTTTAAGTAATCACATTACATAAGTTACAAAAGAACATCTCTTTCTGCCCATCAGAATGCCGGCAGCAGGGCTTTGTACATTTCTCACACTCTGACTCTCTCTGGGCTCACTATGGCTCTTGTTAGTCTTCCTTTCGTATAAACTGGGGAGGAAAACTGCAGCTCTGCTATACACAGGAGCTTGCCCTCATGTCATTGTGTACCTTGGACTCTGACTCTGCCTCCCCGGAGCTCAGGTTCTCTTTCAGAGGTGTTGCCAACTCTCACAATTTTGTTGGCACACTCATGATATTTGGCATTTTCCCTAAAGCCCTAGCTCTTGGAAGCAAGAGATTGCATGAAAATCTCAGTTCTCTTTCTCGCTTTCTTTTTCAGTTTTTAGCTCTCAGGGTTGTAGAGAAATGCTTGAAAACATGAAGCAAGTGAAGCCTAAATGCTTACAAGTCAGAAGATAAAGAAAAAGAGCCCAGTATATTTATTATTGTTTAAAAAAATCTCATGCTTTTCTGCCAACCTCATGATTTTTGAGGGCTTGGGTTTAACCATACTGCTGCTCCCACCACAGTTCAGGTAGTTTTAATTTAAATCATGTGTTATGGGCAATTTTATAGAGCACTGCTAGCCTGGCACTAAATTTAAGTTAAAATAAATAAGAGTTTTAAGACAGTAAAAAATCTGACATGGCAGGATATTTTTTGTCTAGCCTGCAGTTCCAAAGCTGTCTGAGCTTTTTTCCCACCCAGTATCCACAGTGCAAGTTTCAGAAAAGTATGTGTTCTAGTATAACTGGAGTATCCACATATGGGTGTTTGTAGTTCAAGGGTTAAACTTAAGCATGAGGTAATCCTCCAATTGCTAACTTTAGTCCAGATCCTAATGTTTATTTCTTTTGTGCTATCCATTTGTTAAAACCACATTCCTTTTCACATGCCAGTTTCAGAGGACTCACTGCTATTATTATTCTTATTATTATTAATTTGTGTCAAAGGAGCAGGTAGAAGCTCCAGTTAGGGATTGGGGCCTATGTGGTAGGCACTGTACAAACATGGAATAAAAAGGCAGATTGTAAAAACCGTGAGGATCAAATATACGAGGAGAGACAACAGGTAAAGAAAAACAAATGGAATGGACAAGAGGGGAATATAGGATGACCTATGTTTCTTAATCTTTGAGCTAGTCAACAAATTGATGCAAGTGGGGAGAAATGGAACCCCCCCACACACTTTTTTTTTTTAAAGTTCTACTTAACATACAACCTCACTAATAGATCAACAACTACTGTGGTTACTATATTACCTTGAATTGTCTTGAAGTGCTATTTCTTCCCTCTCTGCCCTCAAAGCAACGACACCCCAACCTGATATAACGCGACCCGATATAACACGAATTCGGATATAACGCGGTAAAGCAGGGCTCCGGGGGAGCCGGGCTGCGCACTCCGGCGGATCAAAGCAAGTTCGATATAACGCGGTTTCACCTATAACGCGATAAGATTTTTTGGCTCCCGAGGAGAGCGTTATATTGGGGTAGAGGTATATTGTATAAACTGAAAACAAATGAACTGGACCACTGATCATAAAGTTAACTGGTAAACTGACTTAGGGTTAAATAAAATAATGTCTCAAATAAAACCCAGCAGATGTACAACAGAGTAAGACGGACAAAGTGAATTATTTAACTGGCTTAATTATAAAGTCCATGATTTCTGGACCAAGCTTTCGGTGATAAAGATTACCACATAAGGAGGTCTGCATTGCTAACCAGTAGGGAGACAAAGCAGCCTCTTTTGCAGAATTACATTGCTAGAACCAAAAGTTTCTTGGTAAATAGGATGGAAAAGAAATTCCAAAAGGCAGAACTCTGAATCAGGAAGTAAACCTTAAAAGTTCAGATTCCCTCTGAAAAATGAATTTGAAAAAGGAAAAAAAAAAAAAAAAAAAACTGCATTTATTGTCTTTCAATTTACATATCAAATTTGATCAGTTAACAAAATTAAACACAATTAATCATAAAGACACGACACTGGAATTTCGTTATTAATTTTGTTGATGCATAAGTCATCTCTCCCAAATAGGTGTCTGTTCCACAAGATTGTCAGGCAGGGAAAAAACCCTTAATTCTTTCACTACATTAAGGAGATCTTAGATGAGTAGCAGATCTACTCATTAAAGAAAATTCTATTTCTACTATCGTAACTTTTCAGAATAGATCTTCACTAAGCATTCCATACAGCCTTGGCATATACAGATGGTCTCCCATAACAGACATAAATGATGTGTCAGTTGCTGGCAGCAAAAAACAGCTTCATGGACTGTGTGAACAGTTGCCATTCTGAATGTATTTTTGTTTTCCTTTAGATAAGCGTGTTAAACAGGACTTATCAGTTTGTTAGGGAACGAGGCCAAATAAAACCTCCCCTCTTTATGTTAAAAAAAGGAGTTTCTAAATTGGCTCACTGATTTGAGAAACAGTATCTGCTGAAAGTGGATGGACAGGCTATTGTTTAGTGGATATTCTGGTTTGAAAGAGAGATGAAAGGTTATTAGATTAGGGTTGGGATTTACTTATTTTATATAATATGCCCTGAAATTCCATCATACTACGTCTTTCTGCAGGTCAGCCACACTAAATAGACAGCCTAGCTCAGGGCTAAAGAACTGGTCTCAAAATTCATCTCTCACAAGGAAAATTCAATCTACATTACCACTGAAGAGAGTGTATTTGTCAACAGGAAGCATGATAGCATACAAGGTTATATGGATATATCTGATCCTAGACATAAGATATAGTCCTATGAAATGAAAAGCAATTTTAAAATTAGTTCTAAAAGGGGATTGTGTATGGTTTCTATAACTAGAATATCTCACACACTGCAGAGGGTCCTGTCTCACTGAACTGGGGCATACCAAGAAGCTAATTCTCAGTAGGATCCACAGAGGAAGCCATATATAAACATACTGTATATTTTTAAAAGATTTAAAAAAATATTCTTTAGTAGATTTGACATAAGAAAGATGAAGAGTCTGGAAGAAAACATCCGGAATTAACATAATACATATTCCTTGCACCAACAAAAAGCATGTGTTATTGCAATATTAAAACGGGGGCGGGGGGCGACAAACAAGCTCCTTGGGTAAGGAAACTGCAAAAGTGAAGGTTGAACATTCAGCCTTAATTCTGTCCCCTTGTGCCTATGCCTCAGAAACAAGGTGGAGGTGAAACTGTATTCCAGCGATTTGCATGCAGAGGGTTCCCTCTATGCGTGGCTCTACCATCTCCAGATCTATGCACAGTAGGCAATGGGGTCAGCCACCTCTATAGGGCCAAAGGTCTGAGCAGGGGGAAGGCAGATGTTGGACTGGGACCAGTAGGACACGCATATCATCCCTCTTCTGTACAGGGGATAGCTTACTAAGATAACATAGTTACCTTTGTGTATTGTTACCTTTTTCTGCTGAACCCCCTTCCAGAGCAGGGATTCTCTTGGGCTAGGGAGCAGGACAGGTCATGGTGGGGGCACAGAATTTGAGCAGACCTCTATGCAGGTGGCCCTGACTTCCAGACGATGCATCAGGATACTCTCAGATCCCTGGGGTTCAGTGGAGGTTTCTGGGGATGGAGGTGTGGGGCATGGTCTGGCAGTCTATACTGCAAGGCACAGAGAGGAGAAAGGAAACTATGCTCCTCCAGCAGAACTGAGGGATCCTCACAGAAATTTCTCTTGTAGGCTTTCCCCCCCAGAATAGGGTAACCTGGCCAATCTCATTTTACAAAACTATTTCACTCATTATAACTCTTATAGCTTTAAAATTCTACCTGTCCAGAAGGAATAACATGCTTTGGTCAGTGGTTGTAAACAAGAATGCAACATTATTCAACAGAATTCCTCCTGCCAGGCAAGATATCCCTTTCAGGACATGAAATTAAGGTGACAGGACTATAATACATAATGAAAATACAAATTAGAATTTCTACCAATGCATCCAAACTGAAAGGATGTGAATGAAAGCAGTTATAATAAATCTTCTACTGGATATGTGTGAAATCAACAAATGTTTCTTGTTGGGGAATAATTATTAAATCAAAAACTAAAATGAAGAAAGAGGGAAGACATTTATTCTTACACACTAAACTTCCAACATTTCTAGGAGGAATGAGTTCAAAATAAAATACTAATGATTTTCAAACTTATTTCCCTGCCATAAAAAGGTGAGCTTTGCTTCTAGGAAACCCTTTGTATCATCCTGCTGAAGAAAAAACACAGTAGTTTATTCCAGTGGTTCTCAAAGCCAGTCCGCCGCTTGTTCAGGGAAAGCTCCCGGCAGGCCAGGCCGGTTTGTTTACCTGCCACATCCACAGGTTCGGCCGATCGCGGCTCCCACTGGCCGCGGTTCATCGCTCCAGGCCAATGGGGACTGCGGGAAGGGCGGCCAGCACATCTCTCGGCCTGCGCCGCTTCCCGCAGTCCCCACTGGCCTGGAGTGATGAACCGCGGCCAGTGGGAGCTGCGATCGGCCGAACCTGTGGACGTGGCAGGTAAACAAACCGGCCAGGCCCGTCGGGAGCTTTCCCTGAACAAGCGGCAGACCGGCTTTGAGAACCACTGGTTTATTCAAAACAGTCTCAAAATTTTGTGGGAAAAAACCCTGATAGAATTGTTCCTGTAAATAAAAAGAGTTTCAGTTGCTCATATATTTTTCTCATTGTAGTGGGGCGGCCTACAGAGGTACTGGGGCTGCAGAGATATAACCTGGGAATAGGTAAAGGCAGCAGGTCCTAACCCCTTGCCAATGATGAGTAGCCATTACAGACTGCAGTCTGCCCCAGTGAGGGGGGGTAGATGACGACTGACAGTAGCCACTGATGCAAGGTGGGTTATGAGGGTTGGGGGTTCCCCTGGGAGGGGAGACCCAGAGCGTGAGGGTACTGCTGGGGCAGAATCCTGAGGTAAAGGGCACTGGGGTCCGGGAGGGACACAGGGCAAGCGGCAGGCGAGACACCGGCCAGAAGAGGGCGCTCCGTATGCTGGAAAAGAGCTAATTCCTAAGATGACCAGCAGGAAGCGCCACGCTGGTGTCTCTCGACTTCGCTACACTCATAAATTGCATCATCCAAGCCAGGTCACAGAATATATGTGCCAGATCCTTAGTAGGATGCCAATACCTGCACAGGAAAGAGAATGAGGGAATATCTATGCTACAAACTTTTGCCGACAAGTTATGTCAGCATGAAACTGCCACATTTAATATACCGCTTTTGCGCTTGCATACTTGGTTCCTTGCATCGGTGCTCTGCGTACTCACCAAGAGAGCTTGTTTCGATGCCCAATATGGTGCACCATGGGTAGGTATCCCAATGTGCAAACCACCACAGTCCCATACACTATCTTTTGGTAAGTTATGACAATGCACAGTGGGGCCAAAGAGTCACACAGGGGTCAACCCTGAGACTGAGGGGTCAAGTTCCTATCATGCAACTTTCTCCACCCCATAATGCTATCTCTATCCATGACTATTTTGAAAATCCCACAAACCTGCATGGGACTTCTTGTTTGTCGTCTCTGACAGAAGCATGGAGTTTGTACAGCTCTGCCCTACTGTCAAGTGCGTTTCAAACATGGGACGCACAGACCTCTGGTATTTGCAGAGCCACAAGAAGAACAGCAGGGAACAAGATGATCTCCTGGAGGTCAGATTGCTGTGGAACACAATTCAAGATTGTCGGTGGCATTCATGGAGCAGCTGCAAACAGTGGAGTGCTGCTTCTGGGTCTGAGAAACAAGCACTGACTGAGGGGATCACATCACATTGCAGGTGTGGGATGACAAGCAGTGGCTGCAGAAGTTTTGGATGCGCAAGGCCACATTCCTGAATCTGTGTGCTGAGCTCACCCCAGCCATCCAGCGCAGGAACACCAGCATGAGAGCTGCACTGACAGTGGAGGCACGAGTCGTGATCGCATTGTGGAAACTTGCAACTCCAAGTTGCTACCAGACAGTGGGAAGTCATCTTGCAGTTGGAAAATCCACTGTGAGGGCTGCTGATTAGTTGCCTAAGGCCAGATTACAAAGCACCCAATCAAAAGCAGATAGCTGGTGAACTGTTAGATGCAGTTACTGATAGCTTGAGGATAGAAGCATGCAACAGATTACACAGAAAAGCAGTTACATTAACACAAGATGGCTGTGCACATTACTCCAATGAACTGTGTGCAGTTAGAGAAAACTGAGGTTTATGTATCAGCGGTTGACACTGGAGGCAATAAGACTGGAAAGTACTGTGTTACAGTGTCAGGGGAAGTCAAGGCATTAGCAAGTGACCCGTAAAGTAGTGTTGTTAAGAGTTACCGGACAGACAATGGGAAAAAGATGCAAAGTGTCAGAAGTGAGTTTGAACAAGATGTCAACAATTTGGTTACATATAGATGTGCATTAGGTTGGCTAATTTCACTTGACAAGATCAAAATCAAATTTTTGAATTGCTCCGCTCCGGCACCGGGCAAAAACCTACTGGTCCGTGCTCCAACTCTGGGCTCCACTCCAAAGCCCTGTAATATGGTGTACATTAAAAAAATTTAAAATAGAGAATGCCTTACACTGGGACTAACTAATTTTTTCACAGGTTGGTAAAAAACTATGATTTTACCAGGTAAAACCACCTATGGTAAATACTATGCCAGGGATTGGCAACCTTTGGCATGCGGCTCGCCAGGGTAAGCCCCCTGGTGGGCCGGGCCGGTTTGTTTACCTGCCGTGTCCGCAGGTTCAGCCGATCGTGGCTCCCACTGGCCACAGTTCGCCACTGCAGGCCAATGGGGGCTGCGGGAAGCTGCAGCCAGCACATCCCTCAGCCCGCGCCGCTTCCCGCAGCCCCCATTGGCCTGGAGCGGCAAACCGCGGCCAGTGGGAGCCAGGATCGGCCAAACCTGCGGACGTGGCAGGTAAACAAACTGGCCCAGCCCGCCCCACTAGGGGGCTTATCCTGGTGGGTCGCGTGCCGAATGTTGCTGTTCCCTGTACTATGCCATTGCTGTAATTCAAAGTTTTGCATGTGTGACCCTATGAGATATTTCTTGGCAAATTTTATGTGAATGAAACAATTTGTTTGAGATATGGATATTGGAAACTAGGTGTAAATCATCTTTCATAAATTCTTATGCTTGTGTGTCATATTTTATCTCCAGGATGTTTTGGCACAGAAACTCCATATTTGGCTCATTCAAAGATTCTTAAAAAGAACAGGAGTACTTGTGGCACCTTAGAGACTAACAAATTTATTAGAGCATAAGCTTTCGTGGGATGTAGCCCACGAAAGCTTATGCTCTAATAAATTTGTTAGTCTCTAAGGTGCCACAAGTATTCCTGTTCTTTTTGCGGATACAGACTAACATGGCTGCTACTTTGAAACCTGTCAAAGATTCTTGAAAATGGTCCTTTGCACTAGGGCAGGGGTCTCAAAGTCCCAGCCCGCAGGCCATCTGTGGCCCAAGAACCTCCCCACTGCAGCCCGCAGAGGAGAGATGCATGCAGCCATGCTGCCCGCAATGTCTGCTGCAGGCACCACCCCCCACAGCTTCCATTGGCTGGGGGAGAGGGACAGAGATACCATCACTAGTCGCCAGGCAGAGTCAGCCATGGAGGCAGCGTCATTTATATTCATTGGGGAAAAAAGTCAGTCAAAATACCGGACAACTATCTGATGCACACTTTGCTGCAATCCTTAAGGTTTCAACTGCTTAGTCACTGAGGCCAAACATCAACAAACTGACAAAACTGAAGAGTTGCCAGGTGTCTGGCAAACACTAAAAACTCTCTGGCAGGCGAAGAATTGTATAAAGTTTTATGACAGTTTTATTATTTCTAAGAAATCTGAAATAAAAAATACAATATAAACGTTTTCTTTTCTGAACACCATCTTCAGTGACATTATTGGCCCGCTGGGAGGATTTGAGGACTGGCACTGGCCCTAAGGTAAACTGAGTTTGAGACCCCTGCACTAGAGCTTTCCAAGACCTGGGAATATGTGTTTGAACGTACTCAGAATTGAATTAGGAGGGTCAGAATGATGCATTGTAACATTTGCCAAAGATACTATACTGCCTTTGTAAAGTCCTCATAGGGAGATATAGGGCCTGATTTTCCTATGTTTCACTCGTTTTCACCAATGAAATTCCATTCACTTCAATACAGTTAATCCTGATTTACACCAGCATGAGGAAAAAATATCAGACTGATCGGACTTTGGAAACGTTATAAAAGGTCTGATAAACTTTTAGATTCATTGGTATGAAGGCTTAAATTCTCATACAGTATTTCCCATAGCCTCTCACCCCCGTCCAGGTTATGGGCTTCAGCCCCGTGGGGCACACCAAGGCTCAGGGCTTTAGACCCACGGGTTTAAAAATATTTACTAGAGCTCTGCTTCACACAGCGCCGGCTGAATTTAAAGCCCTGATTGGTATCTTTCCACAATCACTACCACTACACATCTAGATGAATGCACTTATTCCCCTGGACCTTATAACTGCCCCATGAACACAGCTCATTCTCATTCAAGGATTCTTTCAGGCCTTTTAAATTCTCAATGGGTAGCTCACGGCTTAGGAAGCTCACATGGTCTCCATCAGAGTACAAACTGTCAGCCCTTTTAATTTGGTCCTCGAGCTCCCGCCAGGGATCAGGGTCAGAGGCTTGCCCCGCTCCACGTGTGTTGTGGCTCAGCGCGGCTCCCGGAAGCAGCAGCATGTCCTCCCTCTGGCTCCTACACGTAGGGGCAGCCACAGGTCTTCGCATGCTGCCCCTGCCCCAAGCGCTGGCTCTGCAGCTCCCATTGGCTGGGAACCGTGGCCAATGGGAGCTCCAGGGGAGGCGCCTGTGGACAGGGCAGTGCACAGAGCCACCCAGCCAACACCACACCTCCACGTAGGAGGAGCTGGAGGGCAGACATACCACTGCTTCTGGGAGCTGCTTGAGATAAGCCTGCCCCCCTGACCTCCTCCTGTGCCCCAACCCCCTGCCCCAAACCTGATCTCCCTCCCACCCTCTGAACCCCTCAGTCCCAGCCTGGAGCACCCTCCTGCACCCCAAACCCTTCATCCCCAGCCCCATCCCAGAGCCTGCACTCCCAGTCAGAGCCCTCACCCCTCCCCCACACCCCAAACCCTTGCCCCAACCCATACCCTGAACCCCTCATTTCTGGCCCCATCCTGGAACACGCACCCCCAACCCAGAGCCTGAACTCCCAGCCAGAGCCCTCACCCCCTTCCACACCCCAATCTCCAATTTCGTGAGCATTTATGGCCCGCCATACAATTTCCATACCCAGATGTGGCCCTCAGGCCAAAAAGTTTGCCCACACCTGGGCTAGATTATCTCACTCTAGGTCGCCATTGTGAATTAGTGAGATTCTGCTACATACACATTTCAGTTCAAAATGTTATTTCCACACACAACCTCAGAAACAGATGTCAGATCTAATCACTAAAATGAGAAGAGGTTGAAGACACCAAAACAAATTAAATGTATGATACAAAAATACAGGGTATTCAGTAAAATATGTTCTATGTATGATACATTCTTATTAGATGTTTGGCATAATTTGCTGCATACACACTGTTAATCTGAAGATTTCTTTTCCAGTGTTACAACTTCTCATGTTTATGTTCAGTGTGCCCTCGGGCAGGGCAATTTTTTTTTTTCTGATTTACATCCCTTTCTGTTTTGCTTTAAAAAAGAGTTACCTTTTGAGCCATGCTGTCAATAGAACTGTGTCAAGTTTCTGAAACTGCAAGGGAAAGTTTGGGGTTTCTTTGTTTTACATAATAAATTAAAACTTTCTGCAGACATAGAAAAATTTCAGCTCCAATACCGCTTCTTTATTTTGTAAAATACACCCTGAAAACTGCCTTACTGGGGCAAATGAACAACTTCCTTTGAAACAAGCCTACTTAACAGGCTACATACAATAGTTTCAATATGTTCTATGTTTTTAATCAGTACATAGTCTCCCCATTTGTACTGAAGCTGTTTGTTTTTATTTCTAAGGTGGATACATATTTTGGCTTTTGCTCCTGGGCTCAAAGAAAACAATAATAGTTTTGTGCACTTGAGGCCTGATCCAAAGCTCTACTGAAGTCAATAGCACTCCACAAGAGTTCAGAGGTCCACCCATGAAGAACTATTTGAAGGAACATGAGGTAAAGGACTGCAGAATCTGACCCAGTATTGGAAAAGATTATATTTGTATTGGATTATTGACCACAGTAACAGACATTTACTGCGTCACCATAACAGGGTACTTACATCAGTCAGAGACACATGCACAAACAAGTTGATTTACATCAACCTAACTTTGTAATATAGACCAGGCCTAATCTACCACATTGATGGGTGCAGTATGAGACCCTAAACATGCAGGCAAACAGGTTGGTTTTACAGGCAAGGGTTTGGTATTATTAATTATTATTATTGCAGTAGTGCCTAGGAGCCCCAGTCATAGACCAGGACCACATTGTGCTAGGTGCTGTACAAACACAGAAAAGGCAGTCCTTGCCTCAAAGAGCTTTTGTTTATTCTTGACAAATCCAGGTAAATAACAACCACCCAAGTTAACTTCCTTCTTTGACAGGATTACTACCTAGTGGAGGGGGAAGCTGTAGATGTGATATAGTTTGACTTTAGTAAGGCTTTTGACATAGTCCCACATGACCTTGTCATAAGCAAACTAGGGAAATGTGATCTAAATTAAATTATTATAAGGTGGATCCACAACTGGATGAAAAATTGTACTCAAAGAGTAGCTATCAATGGTTTGCTGTCAAACTGGGAAGACATATCTAGTGGGGTCTCACAGGAGTCTGTCTGGGGTTCAGTACTATTCAATATTTTCATTAATGACTTAGATAACAGAGTATGCTTATAAAATTTGCAGATGATACCACACTGGGAGGGTTGCAAGCGCTTTGGAGAACAGAATTAGAATTAAAAACAACCATGACAAACTGGAGAACTGGTCTGAAGTCAATAAAATGAAATTCAATGAAGACAAGTACAAAGTACTATACTTTGGAGAGAAAAAAATTAAATGCACAGCTACAAAATGGGAATAACTGGCTAAGCAGTAGTAGTTTTGAAAAGAATCCAGGGTTATAGTGGATCCACAAACAGAATGAGTCAAGGATGATATACAGTTGCAAAGAAGGCTAATATTCTGAGGTGCATATAAGACATGGGAGATAAGGGTCTCACTCTACTCAGTGGTGAGACCTCGGCTGGAGTATTGTGTTCAATTCTGGGCATCAAACTTTAGGGAAAATGTGGACAAATTGGAAAAAATCCACCTGAGAGCAACAAAAATGATGAAAGGTTTAGAAGACCTGATGTATGAGGAAAGATTAAAATAATGTGGTATGTTTAGTCTTGAGAAAAGACGACTTGGGAGGGACCTGATAATAGTCTTCAAATATGTTAAGGTCCCTTATAAAGAGGACAGTGATCAATTGTTGTCCATGTTCACTAAAGGTAGTACAAGTAGTAATAGGTTTAATCTGCAGCACCAGAGATTTAGGTTAGAGATTAGGAAAAACTTTTTTTTTTAAACAGTAAAGGTAGTTAAACTCGGGAATAGGCTTCCACGGGTGGTTGTGGAAGCCCTATCATTAGAGGTTTTTTAAGAACAGACTGGACAAACACTTGGCAGAGATGGTCTAGGTTTTCCTTTGGGGCTGTGAAATCCCATTTGCTGTTAAGCCTTCCTCTCGCCAAGGCGATGCACCTCTCCATTCAACAAGGAGACCCCCCACCCCCAATGCAAAGTCGTCTTCGCCGAACTCCCAAGGGAAGCTTAAAGCAACAGGTTGGAAGGAAAGGAGCCCAGCCACCTTCTGGAGGAGTCACCAGCTCCTCGTCCCCCAAACTGGCCCGACCAACAGCATTACGGACTAGCGCAGAAGATATCCCGCCACCACAAGCAATAAGCCCCGCTCCATCCTTTCCAAATCCCGCATCCCTTTGCACGGGATGCAGCCCGCTTCGGGGCCCGCTCCAGCCCGCAGAGGGATCGGACCGTCCCTGCTTCCCCCTTGCAGTGAGGCAGGGCCACTACCAGGGTCCCGACTCCCAGCACAGCTAGGGGATCAACCCCCGCCCCTTGGCTGGCTCCCCGGAGACACAGCCGCTCCGGCCCCGGGGCTGTGCGGGGCGAGCGAGCCCTGGCAGCCGGGCGAACAAAGGACGCCGCGAGCAGCGGGGCTGGGGCTGCGCCCTGCCCTCCAGCAGGGCCCGGCTGCAGCGGAGAGGGGAGAGACGCGCCACTTACAGCACAGAGCCCCCAGGGTGCCGAGGAGAAGCGGCAGGAGGCTGCGGCTCGCCATCTTCCAGCACCAGCTGCTTCCCGCGAGGCGGCTGGAGCAGCTCCCAGGGCGCCTCAGCCAGCGGGACTCCCGCGGCGCCCTGCAGGCGGGGGCGGGGGCTCTCCGGCTCCCTCCAGCGGGGGCTTCTCCAGCTTCTAGGGGAGTTGCGGGGAGGTGTCTCTGCAGCCGCCCAGGCTGGGTGTGAAGGTTTCTGCTGGGTCCTAGCACTGCCCGTCACCCTTCGGGGAAGACGGTCCCAAGGAGCGGAAAGGACTGGGGCCACTTCTATATGTCGGTCAGTGTTGTCCTCATACAGCGCAGGCTCCCCGCTGTCAAGGCAGGAGAGGTGAGACACAGCCACACAGAGCCGGTGGTGGGGAAGGGTGGGGCAACCTTGAAATGAACTGAGAGTCCATTCCAGCTGTAACGGGAATCCCATCTACTCTGGCTGCAGAACTGCCTGGCTGCAATAGCTAAACCAAGCCACCTTCCAGCCCCCGTTTCCTTCCGTGCAGCTCTGAACATTCATGTTAATTTTGATGGATTCCTGATCGTCTTCTTGGCATGCACAGTGCAAACGTAACTTTTCTTTAACACTAACACTGTGAAACCATCCCAGTTTCCTACGCAGCTGCCCCACGCCCTGGAACAATAGCTTGCACTGAGCGTAGTTTGAACAGAAAAATAAAACATCTCTTATTCTATGCGAGGGTAGATTTCAAATATTATTAATTGTTGTTATTAATTATTATTATTTTATTATTGTGTTTCTTTATGTTCCAGTAGCACTCTCACAATGCTGGGCTCAGAAGAGCCAGGATCCTTACTCCAAAGATTATATAGGGATTGATTTTCGTGATCATTGAAGTCACTGGCAAAGCTATCATTGTCCTCAATCGTACAAGATTGGACTCATACAACAGACAAATAGTTATTACATTTCTCGTAGTGAGCCTGATTTTCCTCCACTGTCTTGCACCATGTGAAGTTAATCTGTGTAAAAAATTGCATTTTCCACCTACTTTACACTCATTTGCAAAGTAAATGACTCCACAAGGGGGAGATCTAAGCTGTTTTTAGATTTTAAAGATATTCCTAGGTAAAACACATAACTATTGAATCACTACAAATGTAAAGTGTCTTTACAAATAGTTATGAATCAGTTCCACACTTGCAATCACTAGAACTGCCAGTGATTCCTAAGATGCTCTTCTCATAGAATATCAGGGTTGGAAGGGACCTCAGAAGGTCATCTAGTCCAACCCTCTGCTCAAAGCAGGACCAATCCCCAACTAAACTCATGTTTAGAAGAATCAAGCAAATGCACTACTAATTTGTTAAAACAATTGTAAATCCAATTTAAACATACAGCAGTTTTGTTTGTATTCCCAGTGACACTTGTTACTTAAAAAATATATTGAAATATAAAAAGTATGTTGAGCATTTCAGGCAGAAAGTATGTAGAGAAAATGAAAAGCAAATGGGAAGGATTCAGAAAGGATTCCAAATAGAAGTATGTGTCCTGTCAAAAATCTTGGATTATATTTTTCATACTCTGTTCTGGCTTCATTTCATTTTTGTGTGTATGATAATTTTTTTAAACTGACAGAAATGGTAAAATAAATTTCATAACCCTGATTGCAAATGGGAAGAATAAATCCCAGGGAGGTGAAGTCCATTATTCTCAAATTTCACGGAATTGTCACTTTTCTCCAAAAGTGCTTACTTCTTCATATACATGCATTAGTACAGAGAATTGAATCAGGAAAGAAAAACATTTATGTTCCTAGTTTTAGGAATCTCATATGAAGCTATCATTCCCCTTGGTAAGTAATAGCTGGTGAACTAGAGAGGGATGTGAAGCATGTATGTATTAAACAAACGTTGAATAATCCATGAAAAACACTTTTAATGTATTTTTCTTCATGGTATCTGAACATCTCCATCATCACTGCATTGATTTTGTAAATGTCTATCCATTTTTGTAACAGTAAACTCTAGGACATTTGAGGGTGAGCTTTCTCACATGCCTTACTTCAGCAATTCGTTTGGTTTCCAGGATAGTGACTTCATAACTGGCTATAACCTTCCATTTTAATTTGTTTTCTTCTCATTTTTAATCACACTGTTAAAAATCCAGACACAGCAGGACTTGCAGTAGCTGCCTCGACTTTCTGTGCATTTACTCTTATCTTCCTTCCACCACCAATAAAATCCCATCAAACATTTGGAAGCTTTTACTTTTGCTCAGCAAATCTCCATTCTTTTTGTTTTTACAACAGATCTTGAACAAGTTCAAGGAAATGCTTCTGCACCAAACTGTGACAATAAACTTTGATTTATTTGGCTTGGATTAGAACATGATCATCATTTACAAGTATTCTAAGAATTAATCCACCCAGGATGGAAAGGAATTATTTAGGGTGGTATAAAGGGATGTAATGGAATGAAATTTGAGAGGAAAAATTTACAATGAATTTCAGAAAGCTTGGACACCACTTGCAACAAGCATATAGGGTATGTGTAGTTGCACACTGCAGTGAAAAGCAGGCTATCCATGCTGTGGTGTGTAGCAGTGGGGAGCTGCTGGAGCCTTTCCCCCCTGCCTGTCTCTTGCCAGAGCCTTTCCCCACTGCCTCCCTCCCAGCAGAGCTTTCCCCAATGCCCAATCTTTCACTATGTGGCAGCGGCAGGCTTTAGAAGCAGGGAAGCAGCTATGGGACACGATACTGCTAAAAATAGCAGGATAGATGGGGAGGCACTACTTGGGCACATAGGCCTGGTCTACACTGGAGGGGGGGGGGGGAAATCGACCTAAGATACGCAACTTCAGCTACGAGAATAGCGTAGCTGAAGTCGATGTATCCTAGGTCGACTTACCTCGCATCCTCATGGCGCAGGGTCGACTGCTGCCGCTCCCCCGTTGACTCTGCTTCCGCCTCTTGCAGCGGTGGAGTACAGGAGTCAACGGCAGAGTGATCGGGGATCAATTTATCGCGTCTCCGATAGACGCGATAAATCGATCCCCGATAGATTGATCACTACCCGCCGATCTGGCAGGTAGTGTATGTGTACCCATAGAGAGCAGTGTAGGGTATATCCCTGGTTACATACCCACAGGGTTCAGCTGTGTCTTTACTCCCCTAAGCAATGCCTCCCCACCTACACTGCTATTTATATCCATGCTAAGGAAGGCGTGTAGTGTATATACCCTATATACAGCCAAAAGGAATGTGCAATGTAGACATACCTTAAGAGAAGAAAGTCTCCTCATCCTCCATGCAATTGGCATCCTTCAGTCTATTTATTATGTCTCAGCTCTGCCCCTCTAGCTGAGAGCCAATTAGCTAGGTACAGAGCATGACTAATTGGCTATGTTCACTAGGCTTGAATGTGATGGGGATTAAGCCCCATCAAGGAACAAAGTGGCAATTTGGATGATGCAGAAACAGTGATTGGAGAAGGGAATTAAGGAGTTAGTCACTGGGGTAATGATACAGTCATCTGGCAATGGGGTGAAGAGTACCTATTTTTGTCTCTCAAATGTAGTAGGCTTCCAATACTAATTGCCAGAAACATAAACTCATATCTAGGGCCTAGTTCTGATATCATTTATACCAGTGTAACTCTACTGACTTCAGTAGAATTACTCCTGATTTACAAATGTGAGAGATCAGAATCCCCCAGATCCCTAAGTGGCCCCCTCAACCATTGAACTCGCTACGTTGGGTTTAGCAGGCTAATGCTCAAACCACTGAGCTATCCCTCCCCCTCTACAATACATCAGAATATGTTTTTCAGCCTAATGTTTTTCAGGTTGACCTAGCTATGCTGCTTAGGGCTCTGAAAAATTTTGCACCCTGAGCACCGTAGTTATGTTGACCTAAGCCCTGATGTAGATTCGGCTAGATCAAGGGAAGGATTCTTCCATTGACCTAGCTACAGCCTTTCAGAGAAGTGGATTATCTACATGGACAGAAAACCCCTTCCATCAATGTCTCTGCCATTCTAAAAGCATTAAAATGTACTACTGGCAAGCAAAACCTTAAATTAGAGTGAATAAATGAAGACTCAGCACACCACTTCTGAAATGTTGCCGACCCCTGGTCTACACTATGAATACACAGTGCTGTAGCTGTGCCGTTGTAGTGCCTGTAGTGTAGACATATGCTCAATATAAGACAAGAGATGGCAGATGGATACAGACAGACCAATGGCAGAGTACAAAGAAAACATGAAATGTTACCGATTGAGCATGCTAGGCAATGGTCTCATCACACCAGCAGCCTAACTGTTGTCAAGTTTTTTTGTAGGCATCATGGCAGAGAAGAGGGTTTTGAAGGTGGATAATGAGGTAACCTGGAGCCTTCTAAAACCAAAACTAAAACACACAACAATAATGGTCGTCGGAGAACTACTTTGATACCCTGTGTGAAGGAGTTCACTCACCACTGGTGGCATCTCCTTGTGGCTACATCTAGGGATTCAGCTCTCACCTAGGCTAGCCTCCACTTCCATCAGTTACTCATGCTGTGTATGAGCCGGAGGGGGGACATGTCATTGCTTACGGGAGCTGCTTCAGGTAAGTGCCACCTGGAGCCTGCCCCCCTGACCTCCTCCCATGCCCCAACCTCCTGCCCCAGCCCAGAGCCCACACCCTGAAACCCTCATTTCTGGCCCCACCCTGGAATGCGCACCCTCAGCCCAGAGCCTGTACCCCCTTCAACATCCCAACCCTCTGCCTCAGCCTAGAGCCCCTTCCCATACTCCGAACCCCTCTGCTCCACCCCCAGCCTGCAGCCCCCTCCTGCACCCCAAACAAACCCCTCTTCCCTGGCCCCACCGCAGAACCCGCACCCCCAGCTGGAGCTCTCACCCCGTCTCACACCCCAATCTTGTGAGCATTAATAGCCCACCATACAATTTCCATACCCAGATGTGGCCCTCGGGCCAAAAAGTTTGCTCACCCCTAGGTTAACCCTTTTTCCAGAGCTATAATCCCAGGTCTTATTCTCCCTCTTGGGTTTTCTCCTCCACACCTCTCTGCTCCTAAAAAGTAACTGCGGAATCTGTCCCTGCAGCCTCCTTCTGCTCTCAACTTCCTGGCTTTATACTAACCAGCCTGCTCCTACCCAGCTGGTCATCACATTCAGTTAAGCCTGGCTCTCCCTCCAAATGCAGACAGATATCATAACTGGCCTCACACATTAACACCTTTAGAACCTGTGTGGGGTGCACATCCCATCACACCCTAAAGCTATAGAACTCTGGATGCTCCTCAATGCAACTAGAGAAATTTCTGGACAATATGTTAACATGATAATGAAGATGGGGCAAGGGGTTCCACTTAATGTTGGGAATAACCTCATGGCAATGCTTAAAATGCTTTGCTGCTAGATGGAGTTCTCAAACTGCAGGGTGTGACCCCTCTGGAGTCATGAGGTTATTACATGGGGGGTCATGAGTTGTCAGCCTCCACCCCAAAACCCCGCTTTGCCTCCAGCATTTATAAAAAAAGTGTTTTTAATTTATAAGGGGGGGGGGGTTTCCACACTCAGAGGCTTGCTGGGTGAAAGGGGTCACCAATACAAAAGTTTGAAAACCACTGGTCTTGAGAATATGTTCATTAGAATTGGTGAGCTTGGAGCCATCAGGATATAGTAGCCATGGTTTATCACTTCTACATGATGGGGTAAAGCACCTATGGTGTAAGAGCCTTGTTGGGGCTAGTAGTGTTTTAGGTAAAGGGGATGCCAATGACAATATCCTACTTCATGCACACTACAAAAGAAAATCATATTCTTCCTGAACTTCAAGTGGGCATTTGGAGACTTCATCCTTGTAATAATTTTTGGCTCTTTTTCCTTCTTTCTGTTCTGACGTGTCTATCTTCTTTCTCTACCACATAGCTCCTAATATGCTGTGATTCTCATTTAACAAAAAGCCATTGGAATGCAGCCAAATCCTTCTCAGAGTGCTTTTCAATCAGAAGTCCTTTGGGTTTTGGCCTAGCTTCATTTTGGTCTAGATCAACAGGTTGATTAAAGTCACCCAGTAAGTCCCCTGTATGCTGCTGACATGCCAGATTTGTACAACTAAAAATACCCCCAAGCTGGTCCTTGGCTCAATTCACAGAGATCTAATGGACCCAGATTTTTATTCTCTGATGCTAACCTTAAGAAAATAAACGGTGGTAGAAAATGTTAAAGGAGACAATCTGCTGATTGTGAGCCTGTTGTGGCATCATGGATCAAAATACATTTAAAGGGTTGAATCCGCAGCTGCAACCAAATGTTATGCCATCTTGATTCCTCCTCCAGTCCAGGCTGTTGAAGTGCTAGTTTAGCCTATGTGAAATTTACAGCGGCTTCAGGGCTCTTCTAGGTTGTATGGCTGGTAATGTCTCCACAAAAGGTCATTCTACCAGCTGGGGATACTTAATTAATGGAGATCTCCTAGGTCTGTACTTTTGGGTGGGTCATTGACTGGATATGAACTCCTCAAATCATTGAGTGGAAAGATTAACTCCACATCTAATGCAGTTAGAATAGCAACAACCAATAATATAAATAATTAATAATAACCTCTTTTCACTTTCTTGTGAGCCTTTCATCTAAGGATCACAAAGTGCATTACAAATATAAAAGAAATGTGTGTAAAGAGCCTACTACATTAGAGAGACAAGGTGGATGAGGTAATGTGTTTTATCGGACCAACTTCTGTTGGTGAAAAATCTTTCAAGCAACACAAAGCTCTTTAGTGCTCACAGGCTGCTACTGCTTAGCTTCCTTGATTTTTGCCTCTGCACCTCCCCCCCTCTCTCTCATCTGGTCTGTTCTCAGTTTCTGTATATTCTCTTTTCCCTCACACCCCCGCACCTGGTCACAATACCCAAGGGAACCCTCTGCCCACATGGTGTTTGTTTCTGGGCAGACTCTACTAGGCTTTATTTTAGGTGGAGCCTCCTCAGTGTTTCTTACAACAATCTTAAGTGACAGGTACATTCCCCATATTCTTTATGGAAATATCCCCCTTGCAGCCCCGGGAATTTTAAATCTCATTTCCTGCTTGCTGGCTTACCATGTGAGCTTCCCAGGTAAGCATGGCTGGCTATCGCACCAAACGCGCTCCCGCCTGGATCACTGCTGAACTGTTGGATCTGATCAGTATATGGGGAGAGGAGTCTGTTCAGTCGCAGCTGCGATTGACCCGTAGGAATCGGGACACATATGGGCAAATTTCTCAAGGCTTGTGCGAAAAGGGCTATGATCGGGACACGCAGCAGTGCAGAGAGGAGATAAAGGAGCTGAGGCAGGTGTACCATAAGGCACGGAAGGCAAACCATCGCTCCGGTGGTGCACCTAAGCCCTGCCACTTCTATAAGGAGCTGAATGCTATCCTTGGTGGTGACCCCACCTCCATCCCCAATAGTCCTGTGGATACTTCGGAGGCAGCAGAAAGAGGGGGTAATCCGGAGGCTGATATTCTGGATGAAGAAGTGGAGGTAGAAGAGGATGTGGAGTTCCCAGTGGGGTCGCCCAGTGGGGCAGGCAGCCAGGAACTTTTCTCCACTCCAGAAGTGCTCTATGGGTAGCAGGAAGCAGATGAGAGAAAAGTGGGAGGCAGGTAGTGTTTTATGTGAGCTGGACATTGCCCTGTGTAGCTAATCTGCCTGGCCAAGCAGGGTGTCGATGGACATCGAGACCTGTAGGGAATCCTCCAGAGAGAGGCTCTGGAAAGTTTCCAAGAGGTACTTGCTAATCCTTTGCCGCAGATTCCAAGGGATTGCAGCCTTGTTAGTTTCCCCATTGTAGGAAACTGTACCATGCCATTTAGCAATCGCTGGAGCTGGGACCAAAGCAGCACATAGCTGAGCTGCAAATAGACTGGGGTGAAAGCCGCAAACATGCAGTAGTTGTGTGCTGGTTTCCCTGCTCACCTGCAGCAGTGAGATGTCAGCCAGCAGGTTGGCTGCCTCTGAAAAAGTGTGTGATAATTTTAGAATGAGTTCCCGGCAAAGCTGCCCTGCAAGCCAGGACCATTTGGTCTGTACACACAACCGCCTTCCCCCCACTCCTGACACTCACCATGATTGGGGTGCTCACGGAGCTGTGTGCCTGTCTAGAGTCAGTGAGAAAGTGATTGTTACTAGTTGCAAAAGGCCCTTGTTACTGAAATGTTTCAATCGTTTGCTGGAATGTAACAATCCCTCTTCTGTGCATTGCCCACAGCAGCCGAGACCTTGAAGAAAACACCACGCACCATTGCCGACCGGCTTCAGCAGATAAGGAAAAAGCCAAGACGTAGCAAAGAAGACATGTTCATGGAGGTGCTGCGGTGCGATGAGAGACAGATCAAGGAACGCAAAGAGTGCTGGGAAGCCAATGCAGCATTTGCTAGGGAAGCGATAGAGCGGATGATAAAAGTTATGGAGGATCAGACAGAGATGCTCAAGTCTTTGATACAGCTGCAGACTGAGCAGATCCATGGTCGACCTCCACTGCAGCACATGCACATATACAATTCTTTGCCCACCCACCCCCCTCTGTGCTCACACATTCCTTTTCACTTCACAGCATTCCTGAATTTCCACATCGCTCCACCCCCTCTCACAGCTTGGACAATGATAGCTGGAGCAACACAGTTGTGAGGTTTTACCCTTTTTAACAATAAATAAAGGCTCAGGCATTTAATGGTACAGCGTTTTTATTCTGTGTTCTACAAAAGCGTATAGCAATCAATTCACTCTCGGGAACAGGCTTCTAAAGCATTTTGTTGCATGGATCTTGGCCCCCAAAATTGTACATGGATGCACCAGGGAAGCAACTCCAAAGCAGACATTTGTTAGGTGCCCCTCACTGTCAAAGTGGTTCCTCAAAGCCTCTCTGATGTTAATAGCAGCCCTCTGGGTTCCTTTGACAGCCCTAGCATCTGGCTGTTCAAAGTGTGCAGCCAAGCACTCTGCCTCAGTGCTCCACACCTGAGCAAACATTTCACTCTTAGATTCAGGGCCGGCTCCAGGCACCAGCTTAACAAGCAGGTGCTTGGGGCGGCCAAGGGAGAGGGGCGGCACCTGCGGCAATTCGGGGGCGGCAGGTCCCTCACTCCCTCTAGGAGCGAAGGACCTGCCGCTGACTGCCGCCGCCGATCGCGGCTTTTTTTTTGCTTGGGGCGGCAGAAATGCTGGAGCCGGCCCTGCTTAGATTCACACAGATTATGCGAAGTGCAGCACACGGCTATGACCATGGGAATATTATCCTCGGTAAGGTCTAGTCTGCCATTGAGACACCTCCAGTGAGCTTTCAAACGGCCAAAAGCACATTCAACTACCATGCGGCACATAGGCGTGTGCAGCACATTTCATTTGGGTGTGCACCCAGGGAATTTTTTTTTTT
>NW_020664384.1:2209668-2261402 GCF_002925995.2 Terrapene triunguis
GTGGGGCAGGGGGTTGGGGTGCAAGGTGCAGGCAGGGGGCTCAGGGCAGGGAGTTGGGGGGCAGGAAGGGGGCTCAGGGCAGGGAGTTGGGGGGCAGGAAGGGGGCTCAGGGCAGGGAGTTGGGTGAGAGGTGTAGGCAGGGGACTCAGGACAGGGAGTTGTGGGGCAGGAGGGTAGGCTGTTTGCAGGCAGGCCCGGGGCTGGGGATCTGGGCTCCCCCGTCCTGGCAGGCAGGCTCGGGGGCCGGGCAGAGGGGGCCGGGCTGGGTGCTTGGGGCCAGGCCAGGCAGAGGCAGCTGGAGTGGATTGCCATATTGGTTGACCGGGAAGTGGGCGGGCTGCTCCCAGGGCTGGACTCAAGGCCGAGGGTGCTGGGAAGCTGAGCTCGCAGCCGGGCTGCAGGGGGCCTGTGGGCCAGGCTCGCCCCCTACCCCGGGCCTGCTGGATCCCAGGCCCCACTTAAGGTGGGCTGGGCTCAGGAGCGGCCTGACCCCCCTGGGTGGTGCCCGGGCCCCCAGCCAGCACGGGGAACCGCAGGCGGGTTTGGGGCCCTGGGCGCTGGAGGGGGGCAGCTGCCTTGGGGGGGGGGCCTGTGGCAGCACCTCCGCGAACCCCGCGTGCCACCTTAAGCAGTTGTGTTGGTGCTGCCGGGTGGGAGGCTACCAGCGAGCACATGGGGCTGTTAAAGCAGCCAGCCCAGCCCTGGGGAAGGGGAGCCCGGCTCAACAGGGTGCAGGCAGGGGGCTCAGGGCAGGAGGGGTTCGGGCTCCGGCTCGGCCTGGCACCGCTTACCTGTAGCGGCACGCTCCCTGCCTGCCAGGGCCCCACACCGCACCGCTCACCACATCCCCGCGCAGCCCCAAGGGAGGGGAGGGGCTCTGCACGCTGCCCTTGCCACGCCTCCAGGTACCTCTCCTGAAGCTCCCATTGGCTGCGGTTCCCCGTTCCCGGCCAATGGGAGCTTCGGGAGGCAGTGCCTGGAGCAACCCCCCCGGCCCCAGAGACATAGTGCCCTGATGGCTGCTTCAGAAAGCAGCGCGGGGCCTGAGGCACCACGGGGGGCAAATCCCGCGGGCCGGATCCAAAGCCCCGAGGGGCCAGATCCGGATCCGGCCCATGGGCATTAGAGTGTGCCTGGGCACACCCGGCACACCCCGTGCGCACGCCTATGATGCGGCACCTGCTCAGGCTGTTGTTAAAATGCTCCTTGCTGCTGTCCACGTGCCCTGTGTAAGGTTTCATGAGCCAGGGCTTTAAGGGGTAAGACGGGTCCCCCTAAGGGGCTGTAAGGAGGGGAGCGAGGAATGCCACAGCTTCCTGCATCCAGGTCATTTTCCCCACCTGGGCTGTGCTGTGCTGTGAGGCATCAGGAGCTGCTGCTCTCCTGCCCGCCCATTATGCAGGCCAAGTGGGGAAAGTGGACCTGGATGCAGGGAACCTTAACATCGCTCCCCCCACACAGTCCCCTAGAGGGGTGGGGTGGAGCACTGCTCTTGGGGGGCGGGGCGGAGCAAGCAGCAATGCCAGCTGCTCTGTGCATTCAGGTCAGTTTCCCCATGTGGGTGCAGGGCTTAGGGGCACAGGAGTGGGGTGCTGGGGTTGGGGGTAAAGGGGGCACAGTACAAGGCTTAAAGGTGTAGGAGGAGCATGGGGTTGGGCAGCAGGAGGGAGGGGCAGGGGTTGGGGCAAAGGGGGCACAGTGCAGGGGTTAGGGACGAACAGAGGGTGGGGAGCACTTTGGGGCCAGGGGCAATGGGTGTGGGGCGCCACATCCATGGGGGCCAGAAATGCCAAAAATACAAGTTTGCCCAGGGCACCCTTTCCCTTAAGCCTGTCTGGACCCTCCCTCAGCTTCTTGCTCCAGGAATGGTGCAGCTGCATTGGGCTTCTCAGCTGCCCCCTTCCTGCTGGGAATATGGGGCAGCTGACTGGACTCTGTGCGCGGAGCTCCCCTTCAGGTGCAGCCATGCTCCCAGTGGGGAGTGGGGGAACCAAGAGTTGGGGTTGGGGGGAAGCCCGGCTCTGGGCAGGGAGATTCACATCTGTTGTCTGGTTGACTGCCCTGTTCTCAGAGGGGAAGGGGGAGGTGAGAAGCCCAGTGCAGCTGCCCCGTTCCTGGCAGAGTGGGGAGCGGAGAGCCTGGGGGGGGACACAGCCGGGCTCCTGGTGGGGAAATCCGTGCCCAGAGTCTGATCGGCTGCTGCTGTGCTCCTGGTAGGAAGCTGAGACCCAGGAGCAGGGGGCAGCAGTCTGGGCTTCTCCGCTCCCTGAGCAGGGAGTGGGGAGCCAGGTAGGTTCAGCCCAGCTGGGAGCGGGAAACCAGGGACAGCCAGGCTCTAGCTGCTGGCTTTCTTGTCAATTTCACAGCTCCAGCATGGACAGGGCTGGATTATCTTTTGTGGGCCTGGTGCCAAACATATTTGTGGGCCGCCATGGGGGCAATGGAGCATGGTGCGGGGGAGTCAGTCCCTGGAGCGAGGGGCTGGCCAGGGGCATGGCATGGCAGGGGCGGCCTTGCTCTGCCCAGCCCAGTGTGAGGGCACTATTTACAAACTGACAGTTGCCAGATGCAAACTGGCCCACCCGGCCCTGTGCTGCCAGCAGGCCCCTTCCCCTCGGAGGTGTGCCCATGACACGCCACATAGCCCCCCCGCCCAACACCGGAACCCCCCCCCCCGATTCCCTATGGCTAGAGTCCCCCCGGATCCGCTATGCCCAGTGCCCTGCCACAAATGCACAGTACCCTGCACAACACCACCCCTGCTCTGCGCCCCCCTGCCCACAACCCTACCACAACTGCCCAGCACCCCACACAGAACCCCCACTCCCTAGTGCCCCAACACACAGAGATCTTCCCTGCCCCCTCACAGCCCAGAACCTCCCACCCCAGGCCCTCCAGAGACCCACTCCCCCACGCCCTGCCTCCTGGCCGCACTCACTGGGAGGTGACTGTGTCTGCCTGCTGGGAGGTGACTATGTCTGCCGGGCTGAGCCACCAGTGCAGCCAGGGCTGGTCCCAGGGTGGGGAATCGCTCCGGCCCCTCGGGAGTGGCGCGACCAGCCAGGCCAGGATCTGCCCCAGCCAGGCTCCCTCAAGACCCACTTGCCTGAAGGGGCCCAGCCAAGCCCCCCTCACACAGTCTGAGACTGACCAGACTTCTGCACCAGTCCCAGGCGACTCAGCTCCAGGAATACAGGTGGGGCCCCACAGGTGGTGGGAAGCAGAAACTGCCTGGAGCCGGAGGTGCACTGGGGTCCAGCCAGGAGGCAGACAGAAGAAGGCAGGTGGGACCAGAGGACGGACAGGACAAGAGGAGCAAGTTGTGGGTGGAGGGAAGCGGGGAACCAGCAGCCTGGTGGGGTCTCAGGGCACAGTGCAAGCAGAGCAGGCTGGGGCCCCTTCTGAGCATGGGCCTGGCTCCATGTAAACCTGGTACTGAGCATGGAGCCCTGAAATTGACAAGACAGCCAACAGCAGATATAAGTAAGGCAGTGTCTACACAAACACTGGCTCGCCCTAACTACACCAACATAAGCGCTATGCCTCTAGTGGAAGTGGAGTTATGTCAGTGTAATAGGGCACTTACATTGGCCGGACAAGGCTGTAGTGTGTACACTGACATAATTAGGTCAACGTAAGATGTTAATCTAATGCTGTAGCGTAGTCCAGGCCTTAGTCAGCGATACAGCCAAGTATACACCCCAGAAGTCCTGGTTCCCAATCCTATATGTTAACATCCTGGTTCATAAGCAACAGAGAGTCCTGTGGTACCTTTAAGACTAACAGATGTATTGGAGCATAAGCTTTCGTGGGTGAATACCCACTTCATCAGACGCATGCATCTGACGAAGTGGGTATTCACCCATGAAAGCTTATGCTCCAATACATCTGTTAGTCTTAAAAGTACCACAGGACTCTCTGTTGCTTTTTACGGATCCAGACTAACACGGCTACCCCTCTGATCCTGGTTCATATTTCTTCTGAAGATGGAAAACTCTTTAACTGAATGCAGATTCATTGCAACTCTGTCAGTGTTTTCTAAATTCATTTTTAAATTGTGAATTTAGGTATAACAACTTTTTCATTTCTTAAACGTTTTAACTTTCAGAGGCGTCAATGATGTCAAAATAATTGTCAGATACTCACATGCTCAGTGTCTGTCATATCTTTGCCCTTTTGTGATCTGGCTGAATCACTGCCATGAGTGAACACAAGAAAATTGTAACAAACTTGTCTAAGGAATGTAAGAAGTTTACTTTGTGGACAAAATCATCTTCTTATGTTGACGGGGTCTAGGTATCGGCCTGAGCCTGACTCAGATCTTCTTTTGTGGGAGGAAAATTATTGGGCAGTTTGTGGTGGAATATTTTTAATTCCAAGGTCTCTTCAGCCTATGTACTACAGCTCTTTGAGCTCTGGTCAAGTAGAGGGGATCCCTGATGACTGGGACCTGAGTAGTTATACTTCATCTGTCTACACTTGAAACGGGACACTGCAATGCCGCTACGCGACGGCACAATGCAGCAACCTGCTTATTAAATGGGATTTCATGCGGGAACCCGGTTGCACCATGAGCGTCACTCTGGTCCTGAACGTGCTTCTGGCTGAGCTCAGAGTCTGTGCGGGTCTCTGCAGACCGGGCCGCTCCCCGCGGAAGGATATGGCTCAGGGCCGCGCGCCGCGGCAGTGGTGGGTTCCCGAGGACTCGTTCCGGGCCCCGCCCCTAGCGGCCGAGGCAGGCGGATCTCTGCGCCGCGGTCCGTGTTTCCGGGGGAACCTGCGCCGGGTGCGCGCGCTCGGGGGAGGCCGCAGGGAGCAGCAGCAGCAGCAGCAGTCTCTGGGCCATGGCCGCGCGCTGGGCGACCCGGTACCTGCGGAGCCAACACGCCCGTGAGTGACCCCGACCCTGCACTTCGGGGGGCGGGGTAGGGGCAGTGCCCGCGCCCCCCCCCCCTGCACTGACTATTGGGGGTTGGGTGCAGTTATGGGTTGTTTGCATAGCTTCAGCAGTGTGGTAGGTGTAAACACCAGCTTCCTTCTCTCTGCTGACCTCAGTCCAAACTCAGCTTGTCTCTGTAGCACTTCAGCGTAGGGCAAAGCTACAACTACAATGATGCAGTACTTTAATGAAGATGCTCTACACCGGAGGTGGGCAAACTACGGCCCACGGGACCCTCCTGTCCGGCCCCTGAGCTCCTGGCCCGGGAGGCTCTCCCCGGCCCCTCCCCCGCTGTTCCCCCGCAGCCTCAGCTCGCCCCGCCGCCAGCGCAATGCTCTGGGCAGCGGGGCAGCGCAGCTGCAGAGCCGCGGCCTGACCCGGTCCTCTGTGCTGCGCGATGGTGTGGCTGGCTCTAGCCACCGGTGCTCCAGGCAGCGCAGTAAGGGGGGGAGGTTGGATAGAGAGCAGTGGAGTTCGGGGTGGTGGGCGGGGAACGGGGTTGTTGAATGTGGGCAGGGGTCCGGGGGGGGGGCAGTCAGGATGGAGGGGGGGTTGGATGGGGCAGCAGGGGGCAGTCAGGAGTGGGGGTTTCTGGGGTGGGCAGGGGACAGGGAGCGGGGTGGTGGTGGATGGGGCAGGGGTGCTGGGGGGCATCAGGGAACTGGGGGGATTGGATGGGGCAGGGGGGGCATCAGGGAACTGGGGGGATTGGATGGGGCAGGGGGGCATCAGGGAACTGGGGGGATTGGATGGGGCAGGGGTCCTGGGGGGGTGGCGTCAGGGGGCAAGAAGCGGGTTGGGGGGGAGCCGGGGCCGGGCCACGCCTGGCTGTTTAGGGAGGAACAGCCTCCTCTAACCGGCCCTCCATACAATTTCCAAAACCTGATGTGGCCCTCAGGCCAAAAAGTTTGCCCATCCCTGCTCTACACCAACAGGAGAGAGCTTTTTCCTGGCATAGTTAATCCACCTCCCTGAGAGGTTGTAGCTCGTCTCTCCCACTGACCTAGTGCTCTCTAAGGGCAGGTCTACACTTACTTCCTGGTCCGCCCCGTAAGCAATCGATCTTCTGGGATCGATTTATTGCGTCTTGTCTAGACGCGATAAATCGATCCCAGAAGTGCTCGCCGTCGACAACGGTACTCCAGCTCGCCGGTACTCCAGCTCGGCAAGAGGAGTACGCGGCATCGACGGGGGAGCCTGCCTGCCGCGTCTGGACCCGCGGTAAGTTCGAACTAAGGTACTTCGAATTCAGCTACGTTATTAACATAGCTGAATTTGCATACCTTAGTTCGAAGTGGGGGGTTAGTGTGGACCAGGCCTAAGGGTACGTCTACACTACCCACCAGATCAGTGGGTAATGATCAATCTATTGGGGATCGATTTATCGCGTCTAGTGTAGACGCGATAAAATCGATCCCCGATCGCTCTGCCGTCGACTCCAGAACTCCACTGCGGCGAGAGGCAGAAGCGGAGTCGACGGGGGAGCGGCAGCGGTCGACTCGCCGCCATCCTCACTGCCAGGTAAATCGACCTAAGATACGCCGACTTCAGCTACGCTATTTGCGTATCTGAAGTTGCGTATCTTAGGTCGACTCCCCCCCAGTGTAGACCTAGCCTGAGTGTGTGTGTGTGGGAGGTTAGGTTGGTATGGCTACATTGCTCAGGCATATAGATTTTTCACATCACTGAGTGACGTAGTTATAGCGATATAGGTCTGTAATGTAGTGACCATAGACGCTACCTATGCTGGAGCTGTGAAATTGACAAGAAAGCCAGATCCTGGCTCTCCAGCTGTGCTTCTCGGTTCCCTGCCGGGATTGGGGCAGCCGCACCGGGCTGCTTGCCACGGGGAACGGAGCAGCTGACCACACACGAGTCAGGAATCTCCCTGCTGGGAGCCTGGCTCCCCCCTTCCCTCCCCCCGGGCTCTCGTTGCTTTAGTTAATCCACTTCCCCGAGAAGCAGTAGCTAGTTTGACCAAAGAATTCTTGTGCTGACCTAGCACAGTCTACATTGGGGGTTAGGTCAGTGTAATTACATCTCTCACAGGTGTGGCTTTTTCACACCCCCGAGGGATGTAGGTATACCGAGGTAAATTCCTAGTGTGGACCAGGCCTCAGTTATAAGTCAGTGGTTTACCTGTCTAGGCACAATTTATGACTTTGGAAGCAGCTCTTGTATTGTGTAGGTTTCTTTGTAATATTCCCCCCCCCCCCCCCCGTGCCTAATTTCCAAAATGTTTTGTTTGGTTCTGCGGATCACCAGTGATCCATGGATCCTTTCTTCGTGGACTACAGAATGTGAAACATTTTGGAAACCACATGGTGTGTGTGTGCACGTGCTCATGGTCTGCAGACTCACTTGTATAAATAATAAAATTCACATTTTAAAATAAAATGAGAGGTTTGCAAAATTCAGTTATGTGGGATAAATAAATGTTTTTAAATAGGCAAGAAAATTATTATGGTAAAGGCTGAGATGTCAGTCGGTAAATTTTTATAACTTACTCTATTTGGACTTAGCTAATGTAGTTGATCTGAGGTGCTTCTTATCATTTATAATCATTGAGTTAAAAATGGCTCTGGATAAATATGGACAATTTTTGTAGTTATTCATGATGTAAGACTATTGTTGTAGGGGTCAGAAAGGAATGTTTCCTCATGGGCACCATTGCATAGTTAAACTAATTATGCCCGGGTTTTTGTGTTCTTTTAAAGCATCAGGTTATTCTTCTGCAGTTGGGGGCAGTGTACAGGACATGATGCAGCAAGGATTTGCCATACAGGATCAGAACGCAAGTTCTTATGAGAGAGAATTATCCCACAATTCCTCTTATGTATTCATGAGGAGAAAGTAGAGGGACACAGATGCAATCATGGCTTGTAATAGAGTCAAATACAGAGTCTGAAAGATTACAAGTAAGATTTTAGGTTTGTGCTGAGCCTTTCTATTTAAATAACATGTTATTTAACTTTTGAATATTTAGGGTCTGGTTTTTGCATAATGAGTGATTATTACAAATGTTAAGAGTGAACTGGAAGTTAGTGCCATTGCAATATGGATACAGTTAAAGGTTTGTTGAGTTAGTGGCTCATTTTTTCTACTCATTGAAGATGCTATTTAGTCTATTTATATCTGTTTGTGAAATATCTTGAGAAGCTGTATGTTGCTTAGTTAGATCACTTCTTTTTCCAGGGTTTATTTCAACAGCTCCTGCTTCTCGACTGTCAACAGCTGAGATTGTTCAGATGCGCAATGAACTCTTCACTAAGGAGAAAGAGAGACAGTTGTCTCTGTATCCACGAATTGAGAAGATTGAAGTAAAATATGTTGGCAAATCTCATCCTGGCACTTTGTTTGTTATGAACAAAGCTTTGTCTACTCCATACAATTGCGCCATGCGTAAGTAAATGGAATCACAAACTGTTTGTTCCATTGTGTATCAAAATCACTTTGCTGATAAATGTATTTACCATCCAAACTGGCACATACGACTATTGTGGTCATTGCAAAGACAAACACAGTGGTCTAGGTAATAATACAAACATAGTATTTCAGTTTGGCATGTATAAAATACAGATAGTGGGATTTAAGAAAAAAGTTAATTTCTGTGGATTCTGATAGCATTCCCACACACAGGTTTTTCAAGCAATGACACTTGGATTTTGGTATAATAAGTGTAGAATTCTAAATTGCAAATTTTAGCAATCTTAGAGGGATGTTGAAAACTGCCTTGAATTCTTCCACTCTTTTTTTAGACTTAAGTGAATGGCATTGTAAGAAATCAGTATTGGCACTTGTGGATGGAGAGCTTTGGGACATGTATCGGCCTTTGACCAAATCATGTGAAATTCAGTTTCTTACTTTCAAAGATGAAAATCCAGAGGAAGTGAACAAGGTAAATCAGCATCTTATTTCTTTATGCAATTTTCCCTCTCTTATGGCCTGATTCAACTCCCGTGGAAGTTTTTTCTATTGACTTCAATGAGTAGGTTAGGGCGTTAGGTAGTAGTTTGAATGAAATTCTAGCTCTATTGGTTACATGAGAAAATGCAAGTTGTTAAAATCACACATTTCTTGTTGGCTTCATCTCTATTGCTGTTTGGACAGTCTCTACTATCTCCACCAATTTTTGCACATATATATGAAAGCAAAATCTTATTCTGCACTCTAGAGAAATCAAGAGTTGTATTAATGCAGGAAAATAATTAAGATATAAGAAACCTTTTCCTTCAAGCTCCTTATGAACAAGATAGACACTGCAGTAGCTGGGAATAACCATGTTGAGAAGCTTTACTGAAAGTATAGTAGGATGCATAAAATAAGTGTTTTTTTTTTTTTGGTCTACATTTCTGTAATAACTAAAAATTTATAGCCTAAACGTAATTTTAGTCTGCTAATAACCCTACACTAAAGATTGTTCATTATATAGAGAAAAAAGGGTCTACAACCAATTCCAGACAGGGAGAGGAGGAGTGAAGTAGCTGTATTTGTAGTATGTCTTTAGCCCCTTAATACTGGCTCCGATATGGTAGAAGAGTTGATTTGTCACTACATGTAAGTATCTATTGCTTTCACCAAATATATTTGTTTATAAAGTTGATCCATCAGTTCTAAGAATTCAGGTAAAATCCTAGTTTGTAATGTAGGAATGTTTTTTGTTACATTATTACTGTAGTAGTGCCTAGGAGCGCAGTCGTTGATCAGAACTCCACTGTACAAACACAGAATAAAAAGAATCTGCCCCAAATTGCTTATAATCTAAATGAAGAACATGAGACCACACGTGGATACAGAAGAATATTGTAGGATTGGGAGTCAGAACTGCCGAGTTCTGCTCCTGACTGTGTGGTCTTTTCCAAGTCACTTAAACTCTGTCTTTCAGTTAACCCATATGTAAAAGGGTCAAATGGTACTTACTACATACCTTTCAAAGATGATGTGAGGAATACTACTTATATTGCACGCTAAAAATGATACTTTACATTTCTAGTCAGTGATGTTAACTTCAGTAAAGAATCATTTTGGCTGAAGAGTGCATAAGCTGGGTTAGCGTTCCCTCTGCTTTAAAACAGGGTTGCATTGGAAGAAATAAGTGGTAGTCTCCTAAACTCCACCCCACAACTCAAGTTCCACGTCCATCTGCTTCCTTGAATTCTGTGGGCATGAATAATATAGGTAATAATGTTGATGTTTAAACTGTCAGTTCAGGCATCAGAGCTATTGTTTCAGGTTGTCTGAAGACTCAAGTTGACCCATGATTAGTAGACATTACATTAGTTTACATCTGGTTCACATTTTGAAGTTTATCTTCACATCCATAAGGGGTTAGTATCTTAATTATTTCTCAATGAAAATTTAGATTCTGGACCACAAAATGCAGTCATTGGGGCAAAGCACAAGCTTGCAAAATCACTGTGCGCTGTTGCAGTTCGACCCCCTTCCTTGAAATATTGTAAACTTTAGAACTTACAGTAGGCCTGAAGATACATATACGCAGTATCTAGTACTTCCTATCCTCACCTTCAAGGTCCTCTATAATCTCACCTCGCTACACCTCTCTTTTCATTTGCTGTTAATTCTTCTCTCACTTGATATACTGCTTGCATCCCTCCCTCCTTGCCTCTTCCTTTATCTCCTTCTCATGCTCTCTTCATTCTCTCTTTAATGCTGCCTCCTGCAACTTGAACAGTCTGCAAGATACTCTCTCCATCCTCTTTCAGATCCCTCCCTTGAAATACTTTTTTTCTGGAAATCTTTTATACCTTGTTTTCTCACCTGTAATTTTCCTGCACTTTTCTTTACCTGATCAGTTGACCTGTCTCTTAGAACCTGCAGTTAAATCCACATGGGTGGACTGTTGAAAGATCAGGACTGTTGATTCAAAGCTTCTCCAGGAAGGGTGCACCTGGTGTTCTATTTTGTAAAGCTTATGTTTGTAGCACTGTATAAATGATTGATAAAATATGTCCATTGTATTAAAATACTAGTGCACAATGGAAACTAGCAAATTTATGAGGAATTCAGTTTTAAAGGAAGACTCACTAATTGAATCAATAGCTGAACTAGTCTGGCATGAATTGGCAACTTCAGTATAGTAAATTTGTTTGAAATGCTCTTTATTACAGGCCTATTGGCGTTCCTGTGCCATGATCATGGCATGTGTGTTAAAGCAGGCATTCAAAGATGAATACTCAGTCAGTCTGATCAGAGCTCCAGAAGTGCCAGGTGATATAAATGTTTTATTGTTGATAAGCTCGCATAGACCCAGTTCAGGTGCATGTCTCAGAATTAGTATTACAGCACATTTAGGGGCTCTCTTTCCTACTGATGAGGGGTTTATTATTCTTCAATTTCTAAAATGTGTCACTGTAATGTCTGAGTGCTTTAGACATTCATTTTATGTCCAAGGAATATGTACTCAGTAGTACAGCCCAGTTGTACCTTCTCTCTTCCCCTCTCCGTCATCATTTCAATGGTCAGACATCAAGTGATGTTGGAGTGACTTCACTAATGTGTTTGTAATAATTGGGATTTCAGAATTGCTCATCTGAACACTTGAAATCCCACCCAGAATGCCTGCATGAAGAAGTGGTCTTGCACCATGTCCTGAAGGTGGCAAGACTGATGCAGCCCAATTTCTGCTGGCAGCAAATTTTACCTTCCATTAAGGATGCAGTGACCCAGACGAGTATGAGGTGTCGTTTTGCCTCTTTCAGTTGAAGTGTCTTTGCTGACAGCTGCTTTGTCACAGTGCAGAAATAGAGGTGGTCTCTGACATAACTGCGTCCAAGTCCATTTAGGGCTTTTAAGATGAGGAACAGGACCTTAAATTATACCTTGTATGATAAGCTAAAGTGTCGGATATGATGCACTGATGTTTGTGTGAAATTTCTTTTAACACTGTTTATTCATGTAAATGGCCAGAAGGCTTACTAGAAAACTAGCAAGTTATACTGGAGGACTATTGCAATAGTTAAGCATAATAGCAAAGAGCATTGACAATTTCTGCTAATCTGTAGTCTGAATTTTTTTAGGATTTTAAATTGACAGAAGCAAAAGGTTTTCATATTTATTGTTAAAAAATATATTTAGACTGCTGGGAAGAGAGCATTTCATCCTTCAGCTACTTAAGCAAAGCCTGAAATTGACTGGCTATCTGGCAGTATGTCAAAGTGCACTATGGAAATTTTAGTGTGCCATAGCAGGGTCTGCACAGTGACTTCGTGTGTGGCAGATTAGTGCGCAGTACAGTTGCACCTTGGCTTGTTGCGCCTAAAGTCTTCATGTAGACAAGCCCTAGGTGTTTGATATGTGTGAGGCTGGTAGGCTGACCGTCAGGCAGCGGCGACTCCAGGCACCAGCGCAGCAAGTGCGTGCCTGGGGTGGAAAGCTGCGGGGTGCGCCCTGCCGGTCCCTGCGAGGGCAGCAGTCAGGCTGCCTTCGGCGGCTTGCCTGTGGGACGTCCGCTGGTCCCGCGGATTCGGCAACAGGTACGCCAAAGCCGCGGGACCGGCGAACCTTCCGCAGGCATGCCGCCGAATCCGCGGGACCGGGGACTTCCCGCAGGGATGCCGCGTAAGGCAGCCTGCCTGCTGTGCTTGGGGCAGCAAAAAAGCTAGAGCCGCCCCTGCCGTCATGTTACCATACCATGACTCCAAATGGCTTTTAGGCAGAGAGGCCAAGGACTGAATGAATGTGCATGGAGACCATGCCGTCTCCTCCTACCTCAGTATGTTGTCAGAGTTTGAAATTGTGTTGCTGCTGCCTGTATTACCTCCTCTGTGGATAAATAAATGACTTAAGTCTTATATTCTGTCTGTCTGGCACCTCTGAGCAATACAATTCTCTGTACAAATGAAAAGTGCAGAAATACTCCAGAGAGGAGGAGGGTCTGAATGTATATCATACTTATCCAGAAAAAAACTGTTTTGATGAGTGGGTACAGACTGCCATACTCTTATAAAAATTGTAAATACCCTGAACATATTTTTGGGGTGAATATTTAAGAGACAAATAGAATCTGTCATTTGACTTTATAAAACCCAAACTGTCCAGCTGTGATTGTAATCCACAGGTTTCAGCTTGTGATCCTTGCTATATTTCTATAACAGAAACAGCCTTGCTTTGGCCCTTATTTATTCACACTGATAAAGTTTTTGTAAGACTGCTGAGGCCATGAAATAAAATGTATACTTGGTTACAAATAACAGCATTTTCTCTGGCTCTGCAGTGATCTCTGGAGCTTTCTGTTATGATGTTGTTTTGGACAGTAGGCTTGATGGCTGGAAACCAACAGAAGTAAGTACAATTTGTCTTCTGAAAAGTAATGATTATCATTTACTCCTCCTTTGTTTCTTGTGACCTTTCTTTTTTAAAATGGGAACAGTCTTGCTTTACTGTGGCAACAGTTTAGAGACCCTTATTACCTGATTACCCCAGGCAAACCTCTGCCCCCATGTGGAGCCCCATTAAATTAAAGATAGCTATAGCTAGCACAGTTTTTCTCCCAGTATGGAGAAGGTGATATATGTTTACTTAGAAATATTATGAGTGTATATTAAATTGTAATTTTCTTAATAGTTTGCACTTACATGGCATTTCTAAGCAGAGGGTCCAAAGCTGTTTAGACCTTTAATCAAGCCTCATGACTTCCTGTGAGGTTAAGTGAAAACAAATATATTTCACTGGGCAGGCGTTTCTTCTTATAATGCGTGTTCACCAGAAGAGGGGGAAAAAAGATGTATGGCTAAAGGGGCAATGTTAACAAAATACGGAATTTCACTTTAGTGCAAGCTGTATTTTAACTTGCCCACTTTGAAAAACTTTCTAAGGTAGTTGTGAGTCATCTTCAGTTTCTCAATCCAGTAAACATTTTGATAGTTGCTAATGTCTTCTGAGTACTGAAGTTTGATTTTTGGAGTGGGCAATCAGTTTTGTATTTATTGATGTATCAATAATGTCCACTTTTTAAAAAAATTGTTAACAAAGAGGGCACTTTCAGGTGGGATTTTGATTGATCGCTTGAAAACTAGCCAGATATTAGCCAGATTAGTGTTCAGCAGTGGCAGGATTATGTCTATGCATATAGTATGTTTGGAGGAGCTTGTTGAAGCTTTCAATGAATTAGAAGTCTCTCAAAAAAATTGGAAATGGGAGTGCATGGGTAATAAGGAATTCCCATTTTCTTTGGGCCTGATGCAATACCGATTGAAGTCAGTGAAAACACACCAATTGATTTCAGTGGCAGTGGCCACTCCTAGTTAGAGTAACTGTAATGTCCTACCAACAGTAATCATTAGCAAGTCTATTGCTGATAGATATATTTGTAGGAATTTATAGATATACTAGGAGTCTCCTTAAAAGCTCGTTTACCATTTTTACTGCTTGTTACAATATTTTTTATACGTACATTGTGTATTAAAAAGCAGCTGAAGAACAGTGGTAACAGTCTACTTTTTTGTTTTAAGGACAACTTCCGTTCTCTTACAAAAGAAGCATACAATCTAATTCACAAAGATCTGCCGTTTGAAACATTGCACGTTGAAGCAAAAGTGGCATTAGAAATGTTTCAGCATAACAGGTCAGTGTTTATTTCAGATTTAAACAAAAATAGTAAAGACTGAATTGAATTGCTAAAGGAAATATAACCTTTAAAAATGTGACAATTGAAATATGAAGGGCTAGACCCTCAGTGTAAATTAGTGTAGCTCCACTGACTTCAGTAGAGCTAAACTAATATACACTTATGTTTTCCTGTTAAATGCACACACTAGGTGGCACTACAGTGTATAACTGAGAGGTGTTTAAGAAATTGGAACAGTTATGAGATTTTGTATTTAGTATCAAACTAGTGAAATCTTGAAGTTCTTAAAGTTCTTTCACCATATTAGTGGTTAGATTCCTCATATGCTTATTCTTTTAAGTTTTGTTCTATACAGTACATCTCTATATTGAGATATTCAAATTCAACAAGTGAATCCAGGAAGTTATCTTCTAAATACCATTATATTTTACTATCAGCCTTGGTTAACAGGTAACTGGCTAAGCTTGGCACTCCACCCAACTATCTATCTGGGAGGCAGTGATATCTAATAGATGGGTAACCCCCTTCATTTTCAGTTTAAACTGATTTTTATTTAAAAAAAAAAAAGGCAGATTTTACAAAGGATTACAGTATTTGTTTTTTCTGACTTTCACCCTACTTTTTTATCATCCAAATATATAAAAATAACTTGTTTTATTAGGAAAATACAATACATTGCATGATATATATATTACGATAATACATTAGTCTGTGTGTATATGCAAAGCTGCCTGTTGAAGTAAGGCTATAGATTAGTCTAGAAGATACACACAATAAACAGACACACACACAGGCGCCAAAGTGCGTGTGCATCTGAACGTACTGATGAATCTCACACCCACCACATACACATTTCAAGCTGTTAGCAGATGCTGTTTAAAGATCTGATACACGAAAATGGGAGGAAAACAAAAATATAAGTCAGAATACATTTCAGAACACAAGGATGTATTAAAGTTTAAAAAAAAAAAAAAAGAAAAGGATGAAGTTGAGGGTATGCACTCAAATGGTGTGGCCCAATTATTAAATGTAAATATTTTTAGGCTAATAGTTGTAAGTCTACAACAGTAAACTGTTTATTCAAATGAAAGGTTTTATTTGGGGATTAGAGATGTATTGTTTTCTTAAACTCGGAGGTGGCCTTGTGTTTTGAGTTCTGTTTTAGTTCTGTAGCAAACCACATTGAATTTCATTAATCAAAGCATTAATCTACTGAATACTTTTTTCCCTGTCCTGCCGTCCACCAAAATAAACCCTGATATTTATCCAGAAAAAATATTACTAGTTTTTTCCACCAATCTTCACCTGTTTCTGTTGTTGTTGTGATAAACACTGATCAATTCCTGTGAAAAATAAAATAAAAACCAAAACTGAGGTGTCCTATAAATGGGGTACTGACCAGGGCCTGGGATTTATCCCTGTCTTGGCCGTGATCTACTTTGTGATCTCAGGCAAGTCGCTTTACCTCTCTGTACCTTTCTTTCCCCTCCCCTTAGTTCTGGGGCAAAAATAGTGGATACTAACAGACTTTTTAATCAAGTGAAGAAAGGCATAACAGCTGGTGGCTGGAAGTTAAAGCTGGACAAATTCAAATTAGAAACTAGGCACACATTTTTACAGTGAAGGTATTTAATCATTGGAACAAACTACTGAAGGAAGTGGTGGATTCTTTCTCGATGTCTTCAAATCAAGGATAGATGCCTTTTTTGGAAATTATGCTTTAGCTAAACACAAGTTAATGGGCTTATTACAAGGTAACTGGGTGTAATTCTGTGGCCTTTGTTGCACAGGAGGTCAAACCAGATGGTCCCTTCTGGCATTAACATCTTTGTATCTAGAAAGGCTTATTTTTATTGAAATGTTCTTTCCACAAAATAAAATGAATGTAACTGCTTTGAGGTGGATTGGCTCATTCATGACATACATATTTTTTGTGAGGCATGTCAAAGAGGCCTTGAAATATGAAAGGTAAGGGTTTAAAATTGTTTCTAATCTTATGAATATTGAGCACAATTATTAAAAAAGCTTCTTTGATGCATAGCTCAAAGATTTTTCTCATTATTTTCCCCATATTAACTTAATAGTGGAGTTAAGGATTAGGTTCTGAAAGGCTCCCAGTGACTTCAGTGTGCTTCTGCATTAGACCCTTATAGATTATAAAAATAATATGAAGCAACTTGATTGTTTTTTGCTTCTTCATATATGTAACTTTATATCTGACAAATTTGTGAAGTGTGCTGTTTTGTTTTCTTTCAAGGTACAAAATGGATTCAATAGAACAGAAAGCATCGCAAAATCCTGAAGGAATAGTGAAGTTACATAGGTGAGTAAAACTTGAATTTTATTCTATAATGATTCACAAGGGTCCAGTTACTTTGCAAAATTATATGCATCTGAAAGAAAGGTAAGTGACTTGTGATGTATTTTTAATGGAACTTTGCTTTCTGGGTTAGCTGCATTCTGATCTATATAGGTTCTTCCACAGCACCATTATTGTTGTATTTAACTCTTGATGGGACTCCTTAAACTTTTCATAAAGCTTTTAAGATAGTGGGCTTCCTTCCCTTGCCTCCCATCTCTTGATGGTAAACACTGAAAAAAAAACCCATCACTTTAAAAGCTTTATATTAAGGTTCTAAATTAAAAATTAGTCTTAACAACTTTAATGTATTAGAAGAAAAATACTTTAAAACAAAAACTAAAATTTTCCTGGTAAACCTTTTTATGCCAAAATCTCATTCCTTTTCCAGTTCGCTGTCAGCATTGCGTTACTTACAGTTATGTTTACACTGGGGTCAGAATGGAACTGGCTTCAGGTGTTCAAGGAAAGAAAAGCAGAAGAAAGTTGTAGGAATCTGATTGGTGAAGGGAAAAATTGCTTGAGAGGGGAAGAAATGTTTATCATAGTCCATGGGTTGTAAAAAGATGCATTTTTGGTTTAACCTCATGCATGCTGTTCAGACCACTTGATGTTTGTGTGTTACCATGAGTGGTTGTTGTGGTCTGGAAACTCCCTACAGAAAAATTGGCTTTGCAGAGATGGCTAGTTTTGGAATAGTGTTTTTCTTGGGAAAAGTATATTTGCTCAGGGAAGTCTGCAGAGCACAGAGTGGAGACTGAGGACAGAAGGGAAGATCTCTGAAGGAAGAGTGTGATGTGAAGGGTTTTGTTTTGTTTTTAAATTCCTTCCTTCCTTCATTTATGCAAGTATTGGAGTTTTCAGATATATGATAGGGGAAATCCTTCTTGAAGCAATAAATAGAATCATGTCAAAAGTGTGTGCTTTTGGGAGCAGATCCTGTATGTTGTCCTAATTCCATTAAAATCATTGTACCTTTGACAGCTGAAGAACTGCCTTCTGGACTCTAGTTTTAAATTAGTTATTCAAGTTAGGAAAACATGCTGACCCTGAAGTTTTCAAGGGCACTTCTTCCCCGGATACCAAGAATGCTGAGCTGTAGTGGGATGTTTGGTTTGGGATTTGTGTGGGTTTTCTCTTTTGGTTTAGAAAGAGGTTCACTATAATTTTCTGTAGATAGGCATTTTCTATTTTCTAAGTGATAATGAAAAGAAATAGCTATGTTTGTAATGTCGCTATAAACATACATTCACTGTGAGTTTTATTGTGCTCCAATTAGGTTTGGTGACTTTGTAGATATTAGTGAAGGCCCTCACATTCCAAGGACAAGTTTTTGCTTCCAGTATGAAGTGACAGCAGCCCATAATCTCCAAACCAGCCAGTCTGAGTCTATACGAAGGTTTCAGGGTGTGTCTCTGCCTGTTCACTTAAAGGTAAGTAATGCATTCAGTACAAATATTCTTTGCTTAGGACAGGAAGGAGTGGAAGAAGTCTTTTTACATGTCTTCAAATCCTTGGCATATGCAGTGCCAATATCTTGTCATAGTTGTGAGAATAGGGTGAGTAGATGTTCCAATTTTATAGGGACAGTCCAGATTTTGGGGACTTTTTCTTATATAGGCACCTATTACCCCCCACCCCCTGTCCCGATTTTTTTTTTTTTTTTTACACTTGCTATCTGGTCACCCTAGGTGAGAAGTAGATGAGTGGAAGGCCCAGAGTGTGGTTTACTTTAGGAGTGTCAAGGCTCTGGTTTCCTCAGCACTATTTTAGATATTTAGTCAAAACTCTTTACTATAGACCAGGCTCTGTGGCATTATTTAAGCATTAGTTGTTGTTTTTTAAAAATATACTTGTCTTCCAGTATAGTTATTTTAGTCATGTCACTTCTGGGGAGGTTCTATAATTGTCCATCACATTTTTCTTGTTCGTGTGGTTACTGAGAATGTTTCCTCCAAGGGAAATGGCAAACTATTAACTCTTTTAAATGAGTGAAATTATTTCACTGCACATCATTCCAAAGTGTAAAATAAGAATTGCCATTCAGAATCAGAATCATCTAGTTCAGTGTTCTGTCTATAATCATCTATCAGATGATTCAGAAACAGGTGCAAAAAAACTCTGTAGTGACAGTTATGGAATATCTTGCCCATAGAGTAAAGTTCTTTCTAAGCTCCATCAGTTAGCTTCTGGCTTATGCTCTGCATCATGGCGCTATCTAAATGTGGAGTGCCAAGTTTCAGTTTTAGCACCTGTCTCTTCTTTTCTCACTCTCTTCCTCTCACACATACGCACACCTTTCTAAATTGTTTACTTATGTTTTTAGGGCTACTGTTAGTCTTATATTAGCCCAAATTCCTCTGTCTCAGTTGCCAGCAGAACAGGGTAGGAGCTTTTGCCCCCACTGAGAGCCAGATCAGCTTTCCATGGGCTAATCCTTTAATGTATGCAAGATCATCTGGGGATCTCAACCTAGTGGCCTCATGGCCTTCATTATTTTGCAGAGGGCAGTATATTGCAGAAGCTATAACTTAGAAAATGTCTTGCTTAAAAGGGTTTTTTAAATTATCAAAATATTTAACAGCAGCGGATACCTCAAGCCTTTCAGTCACAGAATGTGTATTGTGGTTAATGGGCAGTGTGTTTTCCCCCCTCCCCCCCAGGTCTGTTAACATGTATAAACCCTAACACTGGCTGACAATTGTTGAGAAGGGTGCTTCTCTATCTCCTCTGTAATTCACCACTACTTCCCTTTGCTGACACTGCCTGTGTAAGTGTGAATGGGAGGTCAATTTTATGAATTTGCAGAGGTGAAATTGAACAAACTAGATTTGCCAGTTTGAGAAGTGTTGAGGCCAATATTGACATAGAATTTAATTAGGGTAACCACTTTTTATTGAGTGTAGGGGATGCTATCTTGCTAATGAGCGCTAGGTTCTTTTCAGGTCAAGTAAGACCTTGGAGCATTTCTCGGATCAGCACACTTAATTTTTCTTAACCAATCCACAGTGTATTAATTCACCCAGAATCTCACTATATAGTCAACAGTTCATAAATCAAGTTTAGATACAGCAAATGTTCTAGGTGTGTGCTAAACGCAAGAAACACTGTCTTCTAAGCGATTAATAAAGACTGTTGTTGAGGTCAAGCACTTATACCAGAGAAAAAAACAAATTATCAAGATTTCTTATTACATGTTCTTCATAATATTCAGTTCTTTAGTGCTTCTAATACATTTGTCACACTTCAAATAATTCACCAAGGAGTAAGGATGCACTTGTCTTAAGGCACTTCTGTGAATGTGGTTCCTACTATTTGAATTGTTTTGGTATGAAAGGGGAATGTTTAAAATGTCAAAAGTAACTGCTTCAAGTTATTGTTTTCCTCTGTTAGTCCAGTTTGCTTGGGCTTACAAAGAAGAATGTATATTGCATTACTTAGGCTTGGTCTACACAACCAACTGACCTAACCTCCCTGCCCCCGGTGTAGACAGCGGTATGGGAGGGCTTCTATTATTGACATAGCTATCGCTTCTCGGGGAGATTGAGTACCTATGCTGACAGGAGAGCTTCTCCCATTGGCGTAGGTAGTGTCTTCACTAAATGCTAAAGCAATGCAGCTACAGTGCTGTAAATGTACACAATCCCTTAGTTTAAATCCAAAATATGGTTACTTGAGATCTCACTTGAAAGAGTGTAGACTCAGTCAGATAACATTGTTGTTAATGTTAAAGAACAGAAAGAGAAATACAATCTCTGAAATGAAATCTCACTGCTGCTTAGTCCTGTTAACCCTGGGATGGCGTGGGGAGTCTCTTTCACATGGCTACTCTGGGCATCTGCTGGATTCTTCAGTGTCTCTGTGGATTTGATCAACTCTTCTTCTTAGTGCTGTAACCCTGGAGGAGGAAAGAGGCAGCCCACATGGATTCAGCTAGCTCTAGGTTCCCATATGGTGATCTCAATTTATATATCCTGTTTCAGGGTTTGCTGGAGGAAGGCAGTCTTATTTTTTATTGAACACTGGCCAAAAGTTGCTCTCAGCTTTCAATTTATAGTTTCTCTGCTACTTCAGTTGGTGTCCAGTAGATGGTGATGGTGTATAATTAGTGAGGCAACATCATTTTGATGAATAGTAAATTAATTGAAAAATGCATTTTTGGAGGCACTGAAACTATTCACAAATTTCAGTTGTTTGGTAAATAGTTTTTTTTTTTTTTAAAAAAAAGGAAAACATTTTGAAAATCAAAACAGTTCGTTTTGACCACTTCAAAAGTTTAGTTTCAACTTTTCATTTTGAAATGACGTTTTGATTAGAAATTTAGCTAATTTTAAAAAAAATTGAAACGGAGAAAACATCTGAAAACAACCCAATGTGAAAGAAGAAAAATCATTTCAGGGCGAATGAACTGAGAAATCAATTATTGCTCAACTTTAGAACAAATTTTGATCCTTTTTTGTTGGAGGCTTTTTATGTTTGATTCATTTGAAGGTATTTCTGAATTCTCTGGACTATTATTTGGAATTCTTCTTCTTTCCTTATTAAGCCATTTCTATTATTTCCAAGCTTTACATAGGTTAGGTGCTCATAACTTTCAGTATTTCCCTTCTTATGCCATATGCCATATTTAGACTGTGATGTCATTATACAGAAAACAAAATCCTGTGAATTTGGGGAACATAATCAGTACATTATTTTAAGTATATATAATACCTAATACAGAACAAGAGAATTATCTTGAAGATACAGGACAAATTATTTTCTTGAAAAGAAATGTATATTTGGTTAATAAAGAAGACAAATATACAGAATCTAATTTGAGGAAGATTTTATATATTGAACTTGATGGGGTATCAGAAAAGTTTGGCCTCTGGAACTTGCAGCTTTTTGGTTCACCCACTGTTCCTAACTAGTTTAAATCTACATTTTTTTTTTTTTATGCTCCTCTCTAAAACTTGATTAATTTCCAGAATGCAATGGGCCATGTGCATAGGCAATCAGGATGCTAGCCTTGTTTGTCAGCCTTTGGTAGGTTCATTATAGTTAGAGGGAGAGAGAGAAGTTCCATCTGCTTTTGCGTAATGATTAACAATAGTTTGTAGATTTTGTTTAAATGTTGCATTGCCTATTCATGATGCAATAAAGATTCTTTTCACAATGTTTCTGTAAAATGAGGATTGTTGGTCTTTTATTCTGAGCAAATCAAGGTGTGCAATTTGTAATCTTGTTTTGTATTCTTGCTAAGGAAATAGTGAGAGTTTTATGCTTAAAAGGGCAGGGAGCGAGCTTATGGCTGTTAACAATATATTCAAGACACATATGACATTTATACAGTTTACACCAGAAAAGATATAAAGAAGGCCCCAATCCTGTCAACATTTCTATATTTGCTTAAATTTATTCATGTAAATAGGTCCGTTAACTTCAGTGGGACAATTCATGTGTGTGAGCGTGATAATATTCAAGTGTGCAAGAGAGAGATACCTGTCCAGTTGGAAATATAATAAAAATTAACTAATTTCAACATGAGCAATCAAACTGCCTGTATTTTTAGTTTTGTTTACAGTGGTGGTGTAGTCATACCTTTCCCGGACCTGAAGAAGCTTGTCTCTCTCACAAACTGAATAAAAGATATTACCTCACAGACCTTGTCTCTATTTTTTAAAATTGCCACAGGATCTGATTTCAATTTAATTATAAGTAATTCACTGCCCTCATTCACTTTTTTCCAGGCTCATCACACAGTATGGCGAAGATTGCTGGAAAGGTCTCAGAGACTGGTAAGTTGAAGTAGCAGCTAAATACACAGCTTTAATGACCTTGTTTTTCTTAAAGTAAAAGAATTGTCATACTGTAGAAGTTAGATAATCATAATTGGAGGATACATACAAGAACATATTTATTTAAAGGAAGGAATCCAGGCCAAATCTTAAGAAAAATTGAATGCTGTATTAGAATATAAATAAACAATCTAATTGTTTTTGTAAGAAGGAAAACATTGGAACTTTGTGGAAGCCTGAGTTGCATTAAAAATATTTCTCTGGAATACTACAGATCATGGAACTTGGATGGTGTATGTGATTGATTTCCTCCATAGTAAAATTGCAAATTCTGTCTATATGGATTTTTTGGTACACATGAATAGTCTCTTTGTAAGCTCTCATTAAGTAACTTTTAGAAATTGAAAAATGTCAATTCTTTAAAAATGAGGAAAATAGAATGTTAGCGGTTTTGTATTTTTATTTTTTCTACATGTTTAAGGTTATATGTGGAATCTGGAATCTGAAACGAAGATTTAGCATGAACTTGAAATACAAGTAAAACTGAAAAAAAGCAGTGTAATGTTCTAACTGTACACAGACATCTGGGTTAAAAACAAATACAGGAGATTTGTGCCTCATGTATAACAAGACAAATGAGTCAAGTCAAAGAAGGCTGACACTAGGGGTGAGCCTATATAGAAGCTAGTGGAAGCCAAATGGGAAAATGATTGCATTACATTAAATGGGAAGGTAACTGGAAAGAGTTCTAAAAAGTAAAATGTGCCTGGTGTAAGGAAAGGAAGTTTCCTAATTACATTTTATCTGGAAGAGGACTAGAAAGTAATAGTGAAGGCAGCCGAAGGAAGCATCTACAGTGACTGAATAAATACAAAAACCATGTTAATGGAATAAAGGAAGTGGAACCCTATGTAACATCTAGACATAACTAAACTTGGGGAAATTTGGTAAAGATTAAATAGTAAAATTATCAGACTTTTAAAACTCCAAAGCCAATATTCTGCTTGCTGTTTGAATAGCAGCAGAGAAAAAGCATATCACATCTGTTCCACAGTCCACTAATTAAGAAGCTTGCTCAAGGCTAAAATATAGTACAATAGCGAACCCATTTTTCTGACCCTCTATTATCCATATTAACCGGACAACCAGTGCACACTCTCCTGTGGCCACTAGATGCCGCTGCAGCATTGCACTTTCCCATTCTCTGGTTTATCTGGATTTTTGATTATCTAATCTGGCCCCAGTCCCAATTAGATCAGCAGACCAGAGAGTTCTGCTAGTTATATATATATATGGAGATATACCTATCTCATAGAGCTGGAAGGGACCCTGAAAGGTCATCGAGTCCAGCCCCCTGGCTTCACTAGCAGGGCCAAGTACTGATTTTGCCCCAGATCCCTAAGTGGCCCCCTCAAAGACTGAACTCACAACCCTGGGTTTAGCAGCCCAATGCTCAAGCCACTGAGCTGTCCCTCCCCCTCCCCCTGGTTCTTATAAACCAGTTTGAAAATGTTTATAATTCATATTGTTTAATTTTAAAGACAACAGTACTTCTTGCTGTACACTATCCTTGCTCAAGTATAGTATAGCGGAAGGGGAGAATGTACAGGGTGAAACTATGCTTAAATCCCCCCAAACACTGATGTTTTGCAGATTATTGAAGATGGCAGTCTGGAAGCAAAAGATGGAAATCTGGAAGCAAAAACTGTATTAACATAATTCTTAATTTTCATGTGTAAATTAATAAAATAAAAATGTTTTGGACATGTCTTGTGTGTTTATTTATAAAGATAAAATGCCAAGTTCAGTCCTGATTGTTGAAGTCAACTGAGTTAACAAAGTTAAATCAGGGATAAATTTAAGGCTAATATCTCAATTGACTTATTTGATTTTCCACATCTGTTAAAACTAGAAATAGATCTGAACTAAAGTTTGAAAAGAGTGAGAAACGAATGTTTCGTGTATGGTAAAACTCAACTCATTCATGGTATTTTAATAATCCCGGAAGCTGATAAACCTTTATTCTGTGAGTATTCTATTCCATAAATATCCCATCTTGGTACACAGAAAATAAGTGAGCTAGTCCATCTGTACTAATTTGATGTATTTTCTTTTCATTCAGTAACATGCAAAACAATTTTTTGCCATGAAAAAAACCAACAACTTTGTATTCACTGAAATGCTAGTTCAATTTCTTACCAAAATTATTCCCCAGTGGAATGTCACAAACATCTACATCTCCTACAATAACAAGTCAAAGCAAATATCTTTGCTGCTTCAGATCTCTGGTGTCTTGTACGTTACTAGCAATAGGTAATAAACCTAAAACACTTAAAAATTGAACTAAGTTTTCTTGTCGTCAAACTGCTTGTAATTCTTTTTAAGACATCTCCTTCCCCATAAAGGGAGCTTTAGAATAGTGTCCAATTGTTATCAATTACGTCAGCATTTTTTAGATGAGTAATCTCTGAATCGCTCCATGTCCTCTGTGTTCTTTGAGGCATTGTTAGTATTTAGCTCTAAAACAAAAGTTTAATGTCTTATGTAAAAACCATTTCCCCTAACTAGCAGGGAGGTATATTGGAACTCCCAGCCCTCCATGTAATAAGAGTCTTCATTTTTTTTAGATTGTTTATGTGGTTGACTTTATACAACTCTCAAGAGATTTTGCTGAAAAGGGAATGTCAGAATTTCATTTCCTTTCGGCTCAGAGGCCTTTTTCTTGGCCAGAAAAGAATTTGAGTCATACTTACTGTAACATTTTATTTAGCTAATGCATTCTTTAAATTCTGTCCCACTAACTCCTTTACCATTAGGTATACTTTTGAAATTTCACTTGCTTTCTTAACAAACTGATATCACATTAGCAAAAGAACAGCAAGCATTCAATAAAATGTATTTAACTAGAAATATCTCTTCTAATTAGTGGCATCAACAATTACCAATAATTTCCCTAAGTATGTCTACACAGCAAAGAAGTTGGCCCGTGCCAACCAACTCAGGCTTGCGGGGCTCTTGGTGCCTGACTGTTTCATTGCTGTATAGACTTTCGGGCTCGGAGCCTGAGTTCTGGGACTCTCCCACCCCAAAGGTTCTCTATAATCCTGTTTTGTACAAAAGAGTTTCAGGTAATTAAGGTTTGGTTAAGCAAGGTTGTACTGTATAATTCTAGTGTGGGAATATTCCTGGTTCACTTAAAGGGACTTTGACCTTGTATATTTATATTTATTTATAACTTTAGAATCATAGACTCTGTCTACCAAATTTTAAGTACATTTTTAATTTTAAAACCACAACTCTGTATCTTGTTTTATTGAGTATGCTTGGCCTTGGAAGCTGCACATCTTCAGCTCCACTGGAAAAAAACAACAACAGATAAGTGTCAAGTTGAGCAGCAAAAAATTCAGGAACGCAGCCAAATTGTCAGAAGTGTTCAGTATCTGTGACTAGGTCCAAAGTCCAGTGCCGTAACCACAAGACCATCCTTCCTTTTTTATCATCTGTGTTGTATGTTGGTAGCAAAACTCTGCAACTATGCCTCTGAATCTTGTTTTCTGCCGCTAAGAGCAAGATGAGAATCTTTCCATCTTATGTAGAATTTGTAAACTTAAGCTGAATTTTAATATTTTAAAAGATCTCCTGCCACAAACAGGTCAGTGTCAGCAGGTTGAGAGGAAAATGACCTGAAAGGAAAAAAGCCCAGGTACAAAATTAAAAAAAAAAAAGAGTAAAGAAGTAAAAGACTTCTGACAGTGTGAGTGGAGTTAGGCATAGGGCATATTCTACATTCCATAGGCTTGTATGATGAAAAAATAGAGCTCTAATTAAATTGCATTTCACCATTTTTTTTGTTAGTGAAGTTCTGGCTTGGAAGAAATATCTTTTGATAAACATGCCCCTGAAGTAAACTGCAGTGCTGTATTTTCTTTGCCTGGGTAACTAGGTTTTCTTTTCTGTATTAAATAGCCTAATATGTCAGAATTGGCTCTTAATTTTCACAATACCTGTGAAAGTGTGATTATTTTTTTATCCGAGTGTTCTAAATGCAGTGGTTAAACATTATAGGGAGATCACTAAAATAACTTGATCCCTGAACAAACCTGATTTGAATAGAGATGGGTTGACAAGATAGTGATTGGATTTGGTTCTGGACTATTGGTAATATTCAGATTTGGGTGTTAGAATTAGGAGTGGGTTTGGATTCAATGGCACTGAAATATTCTGAGACTTCCACCATGAATGGAGATCTTGTGACTGAATTTAGAGTTTTCAATTAGATTTATAATCAAATTCTATTTTTGACTAAAATAAATCCCACCCCCAATTTTACCAGTTTTAGAACTGATGTTCAAAAAGTTTGGTCAGCATTTAAAAAAAAAAAAGGTTGAAAAATTCCTGCAAAATCTTGTACTTTTTTTGTTGTTACTAGCTCTGCTTGTGACCTCAGTTGTCTTTGTGTGATTTCCATCATCTTGAGCCAAAGTCATGCCAGAATCTGTCCTTGTGAGATTTCAACTACGTCTGAATCACAACCTCAAAATACATGTATTTGGGATTTAAATTCAACCTGGAACTAAAACTGCAGAGGAAGGCTTAGATCTGGGAAAGTAAATATGAACTTTGTGACAGTTGGCAAAGATTGTTTTCGTGGCTCTGAAATTTGGACCAACTGTCGATATGAAAGTAAGTTCCTAGAGGTGATACACTAGTTGGCTAATGCACTGGTCTTATCCCCTCTGTCTAGTGAATATCTGAGGTTAAAGATAGGGTGAATGCAGCTATAAGCAGAGGGAGAGCTCCTCCTTTCCTTTTTTTCTGGCTTGGATGATAATTGCTCATCCAGGGCTCCCTCTCTGCATATTCTGCCTGTCTCATGGAGTGAGCACTTCTCAGGCAGGAGAATGTGCAGTGGGAACTGGCTCACAAGTTTATTGGGGCTTTCAGATTTCCTACCTACTAGGTGGAGTACTAGCAGCATCTTTGGGAGAAGAGGCTCCCTCCCCCCCCCAATCAGTTTCATTACCATGCCCTGTCACCTGCTCCTCTTTGTCTCAAGGGGAGAGAGGAAGACGACCTCATTGTGTCAGCTGCAAAGGAGGAAAAAGGGACAGAAGAGAAGACATCCTTATTTCCCTATAGCTACTGCCCCTCACCATCTCCTCTAGACTCCAGTGGGAAGAGTGCCCAGCGGCAACCAACTGGCCCTTGTCAGCTCCCTCTCCTCCATAACACTCCATTGTGGGCAGAGGGAGTGGGGAAGTGAATGCAGGGTCAGATGAGAGTAGTGAGGGATGGAAGAATGGGAATGGAAAGGGGTGACAGGCAAATCTAGAGAATGGTGGAGGGTGGGGGGGTATTTAGGTGAATGACAGGTGGGGAGTTAAACAGGGAGATTGAAAATCTAAGGGGAGTGATGGTGAGTGGGAAAAGGATGGCAGAATGAAGGGAAAAGGTGGAGAGCCTGAAGGGAAGAGCTGAACACTTTACCCAAGTAAGATCATTTTTGGTTTTATATAGAAGTGTTGTGCCAAAATATTGCAATAAGATTCCCATTAACGTTTGCTCCAGAGGTCAGGGTCCATGTTTGGATCGAATGTTGATGCTTGAGACACCTCATTTTAGGTACTAGATAAAAACATGAATATTCTTATGGATAGAAAGCACATTGTTTTTATTATGCAGGCTTCCTGGTTTTGGTTAATAGGACCTAACATGCCTCTGACAAGTTGGTCAAATATTAGATTTGTTTGCTTTTCATAAAATATTCTGAACTATTTTGAGTTCTTCAAAAGTGTAGGAGATCGCATCGGGGATTTCACCATTCTCCTGTGGGAAGGGCCCCCAGACCTTCCATCTTATTAGTGGTGTTTACCAGGGCTGCCCGGGGAAGGGGGGGGCAAGTGGGGCAATTTGCCCCGGGCCCCCACGAGAATATAGTATTCTATAGTATTGCAACTTTTTTGTATGGAAGGGGCCCCCAAAATTGCTTTGCCCCAGGCCCCCTGAATCCTCTGGGCGGCCCTGGTGTTTACATCAGTACAGATTCTCCTGGTCAAATCTAAATCCTGCCATTTATAGGAGTGATGGTTGGGAGCATCAAGGATGTGCCTGCCATCAACCCCAGCTTCAAACTAGGGCTGTCAAGCAATTAAAAACACTAATGGGGATTAATTGCACTTTTAATTGCTCTGTTAATAACAGTATACCATTTATTTAAATATTTTGGATGTTTTCTACATTTTCAAACATATTGATTACAATTACAATACAGAATACCAAGTGCACACTTTATATTATTTTTATTACAAATATTTTCACTGTTAAAAACATAGAGTATTTCAATTCACCTCATAAGTATTGTAGTGCAGTCTCTATCGTGAAAGTGCAGCTTACAAATTTGGGTGGTTTTTTTTTTTTTCGTTTTGTTTTTTTAACATAACTGCACTCAAAAATAAAACAATGTAAAACTTTAGAGCAGTGTTTCTCAAACTTTTTGTGCTGGTGACCCCATTTGGACTTAAAAAAAAAAAATTGTGACCCCTCCAACTAGAAAAAAATTGTCATCCCCCTACCTTCAGCCCTGTGGGGCTCTGGCCTTCAGCCCCCCTCAGGGTATGGGGTTCTGGCCTTCAGCCCCCCCATGGGGTTCTAGGTTGGAGCTCCAACTGCCTCTGGGGCTGGGGCTCCAGCGTCCTGCTACCTCTGGAGTGTGATTAATGCATTAAAAAAATTAACGTGTTAATTGTGCTGTGAATTAATCCTTAATTGACAGCCCTAGTGCAAAGTGAAAGGTTATGGGGACTTATCAGTTGGAAGTGATGGAGGAGGAGTAAGACCTGAGTGTAGGGTTGCCAATCCTTCAGGATTGTCCTGGAGTCTCCAGGAAATAAAGATTAATCTTTAATTAAAACGATATCATCATGTCATGAGACCTCCAGGAATTCATCCAGCCAAAGTTGGCAACCCTACTTGGGTGGATTGGTTGATGACTATGAGCTGCCAATGGGATGCAGCTGTGAAAAAGGCTAACTCAATCCTAGGATGAGTCAGGCAAGGTATTTCCAGTAGAGACACTGTTATTACCATTGTACAAGGCACTGGTGAGACCTCATCTGTAATACCGGGTGCAATTCTGACATCCTATGTTTAACAAAGGTGATTTCAAACAGGAACAGGTTCAGAGAAGGGCTTCTAGGATGATCAGAGGAATGGAGAAATGGCCTTACAAGAGAAGGTAAGGATCTTGGCTTGTTTACCCTAACAAACTGAAGGCTCAGGGATGGTATGATTGCTCTCTATAAATATGTCTCAGGCAGGGGCGGCAGGTTGGTATAATTTTTGGTGGTGCCCAGAACGGGTCCTGTCCCTCCCCCCCCACCTGCCTTGTAAGCTGATCTATATTATTTAAAATAATGTAAAAATGGACTGGAAACAGTAAGCATTTAACAGTTTCCCTCTATTGCACAATATCACTATTGTAAGAAATTTATTTAACTAAGAATATCAGCTTTATAAATACTCTTATGAATATGCAAACAACCCAGCACTCTTGGATCAATAACCCTAAAATTAAAACAAAATGTAGCCTCTTCTTTAGCGATGTTCTTCAGAAGGCACCAAACACTTATTATCCTTGTTCAGTGGGGGATGGGGCTGCTCCTTGCCCAGCCTGGGGCAGGAATGGTAACAGCGGGCAGGGGGGCAGGGTGTCATGAGTCCAACACTCACCCAAGCCCCAGCTGCTCAGGTCCAGATTCTAGGAAGCCCCCTTGCAGTCGTCTCCCGCTGGGTGCCGGGGGAGGGGGAGAGGCAGGCCTGCCATCACATGTGCACCTCCTCCCCTCCTCCCTCCGCAGGCACAGCAGCCACCTTAGCCTGCCGCTGGCGGCGATCCCTTTATTGTAGCTGGCAGTGGCTGGTGAGGGAGTGCGGCGCAGAGAGGCAGGGCAGCCTCCTGCTGCCCAGGGTGCAGGCAGGGATGTTCCGGGGGAGGCGCGTGGGGCCAGGAGCTGGGCCCCCGGGGCCCTGAATATTGCTGGAGCACGGGCACGACAGGCCCATATAACTCGCCGCCCCGGTCTCAGACATAAACATCAGGGAGAGAGAGGTGCTATTTAAGTTAAGGGCCAGTGGCAGTACATGAACAAATGGATATAAACTGGCCATCAACGAGTTTAGGTTTGAAGTTAGATGGAAGTTTCTAACCATCAGAGAAGTGAAGCTCTGGAACAGCCTTCCAAGGGGAGTAGTGGGGGCAAAAACCTAAGGCCTTGTCTACGTTACAGAGTTTTGTCAGCAACTGGCAGCTTTTGGTGGCAAAATGGTGGAGGCGTGCACACTGCAATGTCACTTTTAGTCATAAAACTGCTCTGTTTTGGCAACAAAATAAAACCACCTTGACAAGAGGGATAAAGCTTTTGTGGCAAACTTAAAGCTACAAAGTGGCAGCGTAGATGCTGCCGTTCAATATATTGCTAGAACTGGCCTCCTTCAGTATCCCACAATGCCTGCCATGACTGCTCTGCTCACTGTTTTGAACTCCGCTACCCTGCATTCCTGCTATACAGACATGTGCTCCGCTCCTTTCAAAGCTCCAGGAAGTTCTGGCAGCTGAGTGTGCAGCTCAGCCCTGGCAGCAAAGAGCAAATCATTAGTGTGGAAAGCTGCTCTCTTTTACACAGAGGCAGGCAGGCAGGGGTGGATGTGCGTGTGAGAGAGATGTGGGGGATGGGGCTGCTGCCCGGGGTGTCCCCCTACCCCACCTCAGGATAGGTTGCTTCAGCGGCTGTCCGAATTTAGAGACAGCATGCTGACACACACACTCTCATGTACACACTCCCCCAACACATACTTTGTCTCCCCACTCCCTGTCAAACACTCCTCCCCCGCCTTCAGTTGAAAAAGTGGCTGGCAATCTAATAGGATGCCCATGGAATGATAGGATTAAGAAACCTGCATCATGAGGCATTGCAAACCCTTCCCAAAGCACCCTGCAGTCAGTTGCATAGTGGGATAGCTACTCACAATGCACTGCTCACTAGGTCGATGCAAGAGCTACTAGTGTGGATGCACTCTGCTGACGCAAGAAGCATAGTGTGGACATGCAACAGCAGTTTAATTAAAGTTTTGTCAACAAAACTCTGTTGTGTACACATAGCCTAATTTGTTCCCAGACTGAGCTTGATACGTAGGGCTAGGGTGACCAGACAGCAAATGTGAAAAATCGGGACGGGGGTGGGGGGGTAATAGGAACCTATATAAGAAAAAGACCCAAAAATCGGGACTGTCACTATAAAATTGGGACATCTGGTCACCCTACATAGGGCTGTCAAGGGATTAAAAAAATTAATCGTGATTAATCACAGTTTTGATCACACTGTATAAAAAGATGGTTATATTAGCTATTGCAAGGCTAAGTTCCAATACCATCGAAGTACTTCAAGTCTGCAGTACCACCTACACGCTAAACATGCTTTCACCTCCAATTCCTGTGCTACAGATAACCATCGACAGCAAATGAATCCTGCCATATGTGGCAGAGTATATTTACAGAGTTTCAGGATCTTTACAAGCCCATGATTCAAATGAAGTACAACAGCTTAACCAATGCTATTACAAAGTGGATAGCTATAGACTGCAGACCACTCAACATTGCAAGCGACAGAGGGCTAAGAGATGTTATTCAAATTCTACTTCCAATCAGTCATATACCTTTCCCTGGCAAGGAACTACTGCATCACGAATACATGACCTATATCACAACAAAAAGACTACAAAGTTGAAGCTCCTGCAAAATGCACTAGCTGTTGCTTTGACTAGTGATCACTGGACATTCTTGAGCAATCACAGCTGTCTTGGAGTCACAGCACAACTGATGGATGTTGCATGGACACTGCAGTTGTTTGCTTCAACAGTAACACATACTGAAGAGAGACATTATGCTGGAACGTGTAAAGCGTTTCTTGGATGTTGCGAAAAAATGGAATATTGAAGAAAAGGTAAAAATTAGTACTAACAGTGTGATCAAAATTGTGATTAATCGCGATTAATTTTTTAAAATCACGATTAATTTGTTTTGAGTTAATCATGGAGTTAACTGTGATTAAATTACAGCCTTACTTTAAACACATCCTTCTGGCAGGCTAAGGCTCTTCTCGGGAACAGGCTCCTTTCAGAAACTTTTCTTTGTCTATGTTTTCATGAATTTTAAAGTTAGAAGGAACTAGTCTGCCCTGCTGTGCAACCACAGGCAATAGAATTTCATCCAGTGGAGGGAGTTATCCCTACTAAGTAAGTGAAACTCTTCCCTGAGGAAGTGAATGCTGTCTTCATCATTGTGCGTCCCATTAGCAAACAATGATGAAAATGCAGGATCATCACTAGACTTCAAGTCCTGTCATGACAACCATTAGAAGGGGTGAGCTTCCCATTCTATTCTGATCGACTTTAACCACCGGTAAGTAGTAATTCCTTACTGATATTCAGTAATTGCCCCAATGCCATACAACTCTGCTAAATGCAATATGTTTTTACCTGAAGTCAAGGAACTTGCTGATGTAGGTATATTTTACTTTATTGAATTTTATTAGAAATCCAGGTACAGGAAAGTCCATAATTCACCAAATTTTTAAGAGGCATTTTATTGGAAGAGCAGACAATGAACATTTCTTGAAGAATACCAACCATCTGAAAATGGTAATGCTATCATGCTGTGGTCTTTCATAAGATTGAAACCCCAGTCATGGACAGCATTAACATTTTTCAGAGTAAAAAGAAAAGCTATTGTAAAAATTCTCACTAATGTGATGGCAAAAACCTAACATGCCTCTTCTGAGGAATCAGATTTGTAGAGAAAGGGATATGTGTAAGTGGTGTGACGCTCATTTATATCTGGTAGATAATTCCTATATTTGCAGTTCAGACTTATTGTGTATTTTAGGGACAGAACATGGAAGAACATAAGTATAATTTGAACACAATACAGTTAAGAATCAGAACAGTGAATGGCAAGACAATCTCCCCCCTTGTTAGTAAATATCTATTGGCGTAATGTTAGAAGTAATGAATTTAATGATACATAAAATGACTAATGTGGCAATACCAGTTGTGAAAGCAGGAGTGGTACATTTAACGGCTTGTCTGCACATGAACATTAAACCAGAATAAGGTAGAGTGTGAATTTAAAGCGGATTATCTATACTTTATTGATTAACTACCTGTATACATGCTCTTATTCCAGAATAGCAGTGCCTTATTCTCAATTAGTTTAATGTAGTTGGATTAAATAAGACTACTCATGTATAAAATTAATCCATTTAGATTAAGCTAATTCAACATAAGGCATTTCTGTTCTGGAATAGGAGCATTCACACGTGGAGTTAAGCAGGAATAGCTATTTTGGAAAAATTCCCTGGCTAAATGAGCCCTTAATGGCGGGCACAATACCTGTTAATTAGCCTACCAAATACTGAATAGTTCACCCGGGTGGTGTCAAAATACATGGATCAAAGTTTGTGAGAGGCTCAAATGTGATGTTGATAAAAAGTTTAAAGAAAGATAACTCCTCACTGCAGTTTTGGGTGATGTGCAGTAAACTAGACCGGGCCACACCCAGATCAATGAGAATTAAAATACTGAATAGTTGCCTCCTTCAGTAATGACCACCATATTTGACTTAATAACATGTGATCACATAAAACTGTATTGTAATCCATACACTTGCAGGGAAGAGTTAAGGTTGTAGAGATAAGCCTTCCTGTCATTTTCTGACTTTTGAGTGTTTCACTGCAAACTTCGCCTTACAATGTGGCTTTTTGTGTATGTGTGGAATGTAGACGCTATATCAGCTGTGTCTGCTCCACAACATCACCTACGGCAGCCCGGAAATACTGCGGCACTGACCCAGTCAGCTCACAGAGGCTGCTTCCTGTCAACCTTCCCCAAGCCAGCAGGTCCCCACATGACAGAAGCAACAAAGAGTGGTCGGAGAGAGAGAGAGTATGAAATCCCCTTCTGGCTTGCCAAAGGGGCCCAGAAACAAGTCACTTTTTATCAGATCACTGAAACTGCCAACATGCAAGTTTGTCTCTAATGTGCAAAGTAGAGTTTCCCCTATAAAAGTGGCTGAAGCATTGTTACTCTACCTTTAAAAAAAAAAAAAAATTAAATTTCAACTCTGAGTTAAGAATGAAAAAAAAGTTATAGCTATAAGCAACTGAAAGGGAACCTGTAAATTCTGATCTTAGGGCTGCAGAGATCTGTAGTGCTTATTGGAAAATCAGGGTCTTAGAATGGAAATGCTGTGTATCCTTAACCCTGTCCTCCAGGATCTGCTTATAATCTATTGTTTCCTAGTCACAAATTTCTCTTAATTCTTTAACATTGGGATATTTTATACAATTTTCCCCAAACCTAAACATAAAAAAATCTTGATATTCCTAGCAACCTTCCTTTCCTCCAATAGCACAGCTAAAATATCCAATGAAAGACATGGAAATATTCTTAACTTAAACAAATTCAGAATTTGTTCTGTTGTGGAGGGATGAAGCTGGGCTCCTGTCCCTGGTCAGCATTGTGTATATTCCCATGCAGGATGCATCAGACTAAGGTCTGGTCTACACTAACCCCCCAAGTCGAACTAAGGTACGCAACTTCAGCTACGTGAATAACGTAGCTGAACTCGACATACCTTAGTTCGAACTTACCGCGGTTCAGACGCGGTCCACACGCGGCAGGCAGGCTCCCCGTCGACTCCGCGGTACTCCTCTCGCCGAGCTGGAGTACCGCAGTCGACGGCGAGCACTTCCGGGATCGATTTATCGCGTCCAGACCAGACGCGATAAATCGAACCCGGAAGTTCGATTTCCAGCCGTCGAACTAACCGGTAAGTATAGACCAGCCCTAAGAGCCTGAGCCTGAAAACACTTTTACAGCTGTAAGTAATTACAAATTAGCAGAAACTTTAAACTCAGTGGGACTATTCACACATGTAAAATTACATTCACAAGTGTGTGCAGGATATGTGCCCTATATAATTAACTCTGTACAAATGGTATATTACAATAGTTGGGCATTCACCGTACGGTTAGGACCTGTGAAAGTTTAAACTTATACTTCTTGCAGGTGCCTAAATATGAATTCTCACAGTCGCCACTGAGTTTTTCTTGTCAATCTCAAGTGTCATAACTAAATTGTTGAGTTAATAAAGTAGGTGTAATGAGGATGAGAGACTGGGAGTCAGGCTGGCTGCGTCACTCACTTGCTCTGTGAGCGTGAGCATTTCACAGCTTTGTACCTCAGGTTTTCCACCTGCAAAATGGATATAGTAATACTTGTTTGTTTCACAGGCATGTTGTGAGGCTTCATAAGGTTTGCATAGCATTTGAAATCCTTGACTAAGATCGATACACAAACATAATTTCCTAAGAAAAGCAACACTTTAAAAAACTGCTAAATATTCAACATTAAAAATCAGATAAAGTATTTTCTGAGAGTCAAATTTCCTATGTATAAAAATATTTCTTATAAATGACTACAGTGCACAGCGAGGCATGCCATAGTTTTAATTAATCATTTCCCTCTCCTCCCCTAATAAAGGAATGATGAAGCAAAGAAGTGACTTGTGTGGGAAGAAAACTCGCTACTGAAAGGCAATAGGGTAAAATAAAAAAATAAGTTGGTGAGCTCAAAATGCATCAATTTATAAATCCTGCTAAAGAGGCATTGATATATGAAGCTGCTTTCCCCCCCTTTTCCAGAAACCATAAACCAATACATTCTAACAAACATGCCTGTATGTAGAGCAGCCCTTCTTTTTACATGCAGAATGGAGGTTTTCCCAGCATTGTAGTGACTCATTCATGCTTTCTGTCTTCCTCCCACAGTGGCAGTTTGTTCCATATGAGTTCTGGTAAAAGGCATCATACAGTGTTAATGCTAACATGTAGGAGTCAGTCATAGATAAAAACCCCTATCACGATTAGCATTAACAACATACAGCCTACAGAAGAACTCCAGAGAACTGAGTATGAGCCACAAAGAACTGAACTGGTTTTTCCCATTGGTTTACCTGTAATATAAAGAGAGAAATGTATCCAATAAATTGTTACAGAGTGAGAACATCCACCATAGTGTAAAAAAAGGATTGTAGTTATATTAAATTCAAAATAGCATACTAATTTTAATGTTATTTTTATAATATCAGTAAGAATAAATAACCCATTAGGTTTACCGAATAATTTTTCCTATCATTTCAGTTTCATCTTCCTTTTTTTTCTAAATTGCATTGCACAAGAAGAATGATAGTGATTTAGGGAGAGAGAACAAGTTTTATTTATTATGCTGCTTACAGTGTCCTGGATATTTTTGAATCTTTGGAATAGATAGTTAATCAAGATACTTAAATGTACAAAATAATCATCTGAAAATTAGCATGTGATCAATAATTGGTTATAATAAGCACACCTTTTAATTTTATATTGTCTTAAAATGTATAAAGATGTCTATTACAGGCTCTAAGTATTCTGAGAAAATATAGGAAATTCAATTATAGCAATTATAGCCTCATCAATATATATTTACTGCTGGTTGAATAAAGGGCCTGATCCTCCAGTTGGATTCTGAAATCATTGGGCACCATGTAGGTGCAAAGCTTCTTCCATGGAGCCAACTGAAGGACTGGAGCCAATATACTTCAGAAGTATATACTAATTTCCAATAGGGTGACGAGAGAGAATTGAGGTTTTTTTTCCTGTTTATTAAACAGCCCACTATCTAATAAACACTTCTTAAGACCTACAAGACACTGATGCCTTGATGGAGAATACTTAATAATAGAAGGGGATAAATAGCATAGACCAATACAGAAAACTTTGTTGAGTGGATTGTATTTATTATTAAGGTTTATGTCTTCTGATCTCACCCATCTGTGAGTCATGTCCTGAAAGCTAGAGTAATCATGTTGCAATAAGGAAGCAAGAGTATTCGAGATAAGATAAGACACTATATATAATGCTTCAAATATAAGATCATGTGGAAATGAGTCTGCTAAAGAAAGAGGGGTCAGACAGAATTTTTCTTTCATTAACAAATTATACAAACTTTAGACAGATTTCAGTTAGCCAATTTTTGGGAGAAGAATGGTTGATTCAGCCACTGAGAACTGACTTTTTTCAGCCTAATTAATATACCATTCAGTGTTACTTTTCTGCCAAATCTGCCTCATCTTTTGATCATGACATGATTTATCAACTGTTTAAAAGGAAGTATTGTCTTTTAATCCAGCCAATAACCATTTTATTCCCAAATCACAATAAATATGTTTGTAAAACTTGTTCTGTAAAAACATGTTTTTGGCGCTTTCTTTGTATAAAAGTGACTGAGACCTTTGTGTATTTTTATAACATTCTTACATTTATCAACACAAGTGCAAAGGGGAAGTTAAAATGTCATGAATCTGTGGTCTAATTTAGAGATTTTAGGGAAATTACCTTCTGCATTACTCAACTCAAAATGAAACTACTTAAATGTGTGCATGATTCAAGTGAAATATCAAAGAGGCAAACAAAAATTCCACAGTGAATAGTTTTTAGTGAGCTAAAAAACAGTGGTTTGGAAATTTCCAGACCCAGGATTAAAACAGTGATTAAGGGCCATAGTCTGCATTACTTATTCAGGCAAAACTCCCATTGAACTCAGCTGTTACCTAGAAATGCAAATATAATACAGCATGTTTAAATGAGGTAAAAGGTCTCTAAAGCTTTTGTAATACTTACCTCAGTACCACTGTGCGGTGAGTGTGGAATGGGGAGACAAGGTTAACTTTTCATTGCTTTTTTGAGGACAAAGCATCCAACTTAGTTGTACTACAGCTGTGAAGACATTCCAGTAATGTAATTTCTGTATTGTTTCCCATTTTTAATGCATTTACATTCCCTGCTGCTTATTTCCCTGCTGTTGTCCAATGGGCATACATCTCACTTAAGGCCCTGATCCAAAGCCCATTGAAATCACACGGAACATTGCCACTGATTTCATCAGAAGATCTCATCAGCATATATGAGCAGTGCCCTTCATTTTCATCAGGCTGCATTATCTGAAATGTGTCCCAGGTAAGCATCCTTTGCATCATACATCCCCAATGTATTTAAATCCATTTAGAGTTTTTCCACAGACTCCCATAGGTTTTACTAACCAAAACAATGTTGAGTCTTTGGCATGTATCAGCAACTTGCTGTGGGAGGCACTCTTCTTTTTCAACCTGCACCCTAGCGCACAGTCTCCCAGCAGAAAGGCCGAGGCAGATGGAGTACAAAGGGGCATGGCTGAGCTGGTTCCCTCCAGCAGTCAGAAAAGCCAATAGCCTCTAATGGTGGTTGAGAGGAAAAGCTACATACACACACATCCCACATTATTGTTTGGCTACAAGAAAACCTAGAAGCAGCAGGCTGGAGCTTGAGATTAGTGCAATCAGCTCCTCCAGCCAAAATCTGGAGGGGAGGCAGCTCTGGTGAGCACAAAGACCCTGTCTATGGTGCTTTGCTGTCCCCACTGCCCCATGGAATATCAGTGTGGGACTTAGGTGGTAGAGAGGGCCTTGTGTGGGCCCTGTGTATGTGGGTGAATTGGGCACCCCATTATGCTTCAGTCATTGTGTAAATTCCATAATCCTGTTACATGTTTTATTTCTAAGTTCTAAAACAACAACAGAGTCTTACTGTATCAGGAAGTGGTGAGAAATGACATTTCCTCTTGCTGAACCTCTGTAACAGCTTTTTGCACAGCTGTCTGCTTTCCATTACATTAGCAAGTTTGTGGATATGATGGTGCCCTCTTTACAGGTTGTAGAAACTGGCTTTTTAGGTAATGGAAATGATGTTCCATCCTTCCACCCATGCTTAATAAAATAAAATTTCCTCCTACCTCCCCATGCAAATTTTCATAGAAAAGATTGACAAGATCTTGTGTGACCTCCCTCCTCCTCTTTCCAACACCCTCTCCTCCTCCTACTAGTGAAACCAAAGTATCTTGCTTGTTCTCCAGCTCAAATGCCATTTACAACCCTTGCCTTTACTTCCTAACCTCCAACTCCAACCTGGATCCCCTCCAATATGGTTTCCACTAACTGTGTTCCACTGAAACGGCTCTCACCAAGGTCTGTCTATTTTTTTTAGGCTAACTCCTCCTCCACCTTGATCCATCTGATGCTTTTGACCCTGTCAGTCACACCCTCCTTAAAATCTTGTTCTCCCTTGGCTACTGCGACTGTCTCCTACTGCCTCACTGATCCTTTCTTTGGTGTCTCTTTCAGCAGGTCTTTCCCTCTCCCATTCTTTGTGGGAGTCTATAGGGCTCCATCCTGGGTGTGTCTTACATCTGTTCTCTGGGCAATCACCCCCACTATCATGGTATCTATCTGCTAATGACTCACAGATCTACCTCGCCACTTCTGACTTGTAGCCCTCCATCTAATCCTGAATCTCAGTTTGCCTCTCTGACATCTCCTTCTGGATATCTCACTATCAATGTAGACTTAATATGACCAGACTGGAACAACTTATCTTGCTTCTAAAACTCTCTCTGCTCTCCCCAGTCTCTGTTAAAAAAATCACCATATTTTCTGTCAATGATCTGAGAAAGACAAGGTGGGTTAGGTAATATCTTTTATTGGACCAGTTTTTGTTGGTGGAAGGTACAAGCTTTTGAACTCTGTGTAACTCAAACGCTTGTACCTTCTACCAACAGAATTTGGTCCAATAAAATATATTACCTCACCTCCCTTGTCTCTCTCATAGCCTGGGACCGACAGCTACAACAACTCTGCAAATAATCTGAGACTCAGACAGCTACAATCCTATCCATGCCCTCATCATCTCCTGCCTTGATTACTTCAACCTCTTGCTCTCTGGCTTCCCTGACATCTTCATAGTCCCTCATGTATGCAGCTGCTAAGATCATTTTCTTTGTCCATTGCTCTGGCCTCCCCTCCCTGTGAGTCTCTTCAATGATGCCCCTGCTTCTACTGTATCAATTTCAAGATTTTTACTGTAACCTTCATTGTCAGTCACAACTCTGCCCTCCTGATTTATCTGGTATTGCTTCATATTGTGTCGTCCCTGCACACCAATGATGTGTGCCTCAACTGCTCGCTTACTGCACTTATCCACTCCTTGCACAATCTTCCTCATGCTTTCTCCTACTCCATCCCTTATGCATGGAACTCATTCCCTGAGCAGATCTGAAACACTACTCCCCTCTCTTACTTCAAATCCTGCCTCAAGATCCACTACTACCATGACGCCTACAAGAAATCTGCTGGCTAGGCTGAGAGGCGGCTAGGATACACTAATGTTTAATTATAAAATATAAAAGATTGTTTCCTTCTCATCCCACCTTTCATATAAGTATAAAAATATAGAATTTGTCTCCAATATAAACTCTTCAGGGCAGGGGTCCTGTACACTTCTATTTCTGTACAGTGCCTAATGCAACAGGCTCCTGATCCTCATTGAGGCCTCTGGAAAACTACTATGATAAATATATTTAATAATAATACAAGTATAATACATATGACTGACTTTGCATTGAAGGCCTCTTCCAGAATATGACAACTCACCACATTCATAACTTTATTACTTTATATTTCAGTAAAAAGCCCTGCTTTTCTAAACCCAAATTATCAGTGGAAAGCTAATACTAATTAAGATAGAATCATTATTTATCTTTAATCTCCTAGGAACATGCAGTACCTATACATCTCTCACTATTGTAATGTAATTATGAATTGGTTGAGTGTTTCAGCAGACCACATAGTATAATGCACTACGACTAGCACAACCTGCCTTTTAGTTTTGTTGCTGTTCAAAACATGAACACGTGCATTGCAGACTGTGCAACTATCTTAGCCACTTTAAGGTGGTGTAAAAATAAATTGTTCAGTACACTTTAATGTGCTGATTTCGACCTACTTTGATTTAGGGGGCACTTCTCAAGGAATAAGGCACTACTCAGAATTAGTGAGGGTGGCAGAATCTGTCTCAAATCCAATTGAATTAAGGGAGAATACAGATAAACTGGTATGTATTCCAAAAGGGAAGATTAATCCAGTGACTTTAAACCTTCATGAATCTACTGCTCTGTAGTAGAAATATTTTGTCCAGTCCTTTCCATATACACTATGGGTGGGATTTTCAGAAACCCATAAAGTGATTTAATGACACACATCCATCCCCATGACTTGTCCCAACACTAGCTTTCCTAATATAGCTTCAGTCAGTTTTGGACCTGCTCCTAGTCCCACTGAATTTAACTGGAATTTTTCCAATGACTTCAGTGGGAAGAGGATTGGATCCTTTAACTCTTTAATTGCAGTGTAATCTGAGAGGTTCACATTATCCCTGTGACAATTTTGAATGAAAGGCTCTTTATTTACACCTCAGTCATACATACTGAAATTCCCTTCAACTTCAATGGGAGCTCTGCCTGAGTAAATGCTGCAGGAGAGGGCCCTCTGTGCTGAAATAAATCTAACCGCCGCACCCCATGGAAGCCCTAGGACTGATTCTGATCTCACATGCAGTATGGTAAAATATGACTCATGCCACTGAATTCAATGGAGTGAAACTAATGCAAGGGAGTTCTGATCAAGTCCTTACTCTATATTGTATTTTTTTCTGTCACTGACTTGGAAAGCCAATTCTAGGGTTCATGTTGTTGTTGTTTAAATTACACATACACAATGTATTACTTTGACTAGTCTAATGTTTCCCACATTTGCCTACTAGCACAATATGAAGCACTTAATGTACTTTTGAAATACTTAATTCCTTACTTTTGATTTTATTTCCTAATCTCATATGCCTGCTTTTCTTTATTAAAATATATGAACCTGAGAATTTAAAACTAGTCTGTTTTAACTGTGCATGTATTGCAAGCAACTAAATTCATCCCCAGCATAACTTCACTGAAGTCTGTGATAACTGGTGAAGTCAATGGAGGGATGAATGCCAGGAACGAATTTGGCCCTTAGTGTTAAGCCTGATTTCTGTGATATTTTTGCAAGTCAGATCATAGCTTTGCATCCCTTTACAAACTTCATACCATTGCATTTAGCCAACTCCTTAGACACCAATAGGACCAGAAACTTGGAGTCAACTACCTCAACCCACTTTAAGAGCAGAACTGCACAATGCTTCCAGCCTGAACATTTTGTAACCAGCATAGATCAGCTCTATTTTTGTTCTTCACTATTATTTTATATTGGCAGCTATTTAACCTTGTCCCATATCATGCTATTTTCTGAACAGACAGTTTGCCTGTCCTGTTTTGCTCTAAAGGCAAATAATTAATTGGTCTCTGGTATCATTTAGCACTTTTTAAAGATACCGCATTTCCTTTTCTATGTTGCATAAGGGCTGCCCTACCCTTTGCTTTGTTGAATTATAGTGTTGAAGTTGGTTAGATGATACCAAGTGCTGTGAGTTGCAGCTGATTACTAATAAACACTGAAACAGAGACAATAACTTGTTCATTTGAAAGCAAATGTAATTTTTCAATATTTCTTTCCCCCAAGGCCCTTTTATGATGTGAGGAGAAACCCTAATTTGCCAATTTAGGGTGATATTCTAGCCCCATTGAAGTAAATAGTAAAACTCCCATTGGCTACAGTAGCCTAAAACTCCTAGTGGCTACAGGTTGTCACTCATGTCTGTAGCATGAGGTAAAAACAGAGATTATTAGAATGTTGCTGTGATCTCTGCTGTGATTGGTGCAGCATGTTTCAGTACTTTAGAACAAACTAAAAACATATTAATACGGTCAGCCCAAGTAGGTTAGATCACACTTCCCTCTGAAACTAAGAAATTCTAAACACCATGGTGAAATTCTGGACTCTTTAAGTCAATAGGAGTTTTGCCATTGACTTCAAGGGAGCATGATTTTATCAGCTCAGTTGCCCTAGATCCAGAAGAAGAGGGAAAGCTGCTAATTAAAAAAACCCTTGAATATATGCTAATTAAGACTTCTTGGAGAAACTCTATACACATTTGTATTTTACTTCTGACATAATTCATTTTCCAGCTTGCTAAAGCACTGAGTCATTTCAGGGAAGATAAAGGAAATGTGTGCTGCAAAAAATCATTACAACATTGTGCTTTGTGATGTTGCAGGGAAGGTTGTGCCAACACTTCCATTACAAATCCTCCTCTTCGTGGAGGAATAAAAGAGAGAAGAAACAGCTCACCAAAGCCCAAATACTCACAAGTAGCTTTAGCTCCAAACATGTTTGAATGCTCAGGCTGTGTCAGGGCTTAATCCAAACAAAGCCCATTAAGTCAATGTAGAGACTCCTATTGACTTCAGTGGGCTTTGGCACAGGTCCTTGGTATACTAGCCTTTTGCCTCTGCATACCTGAGTTCAAATGAGACACAGATCACATTCACAATCTCAATCTACTCCCTACTCAGTGACCAGAGTCTCAACACTTGGGGGAGAAAAACCAGGTGGGTTTGGCAGTCTGGACTGAGGTGTTTTTTGCAGATGGACTGGCTGAAAAAGACTGCAGAGTACCTGCTGTCCCATATCTCACTCTAACAGGTGCTGCCAATCATTCACTTTCATTAACAGTTTTAAAAATCCACTGCCAGATTCTCCCATTCTTCCTTACACTGCATAGTACCATGCTAGTCAGTGTCAGTAAAGTTGGTAGAGTCTGTCTTCCATAAAAGAAAATAAACCAAGGTGCCACTTTTTATGCAGTTTATCAAGGCTAAAACTTGATACAGTATAAAAGTGTCTTTGGGGAATGTTTTCCGCTGCATTTAAAAAAAAAAAAAACCTATTTGGCATCAGTTGTGCATAATGTCTGAGTTTCAGATGGGATCAAATAATTCCATTCTCATATATTCTAATTGTCCTAAATATTTAGAAGAACTTAAAAATTCTAGTGATATTAAACTTTGAAAAGTGGGCATTAGACGTACAGTAACTCCACTGAATACCCATTTTTGGTTATGCATAGAATATGTCCTCTATATTTACATGGATGTCTGGAATTTCTGAGTTAGAGTACAGTACTCTTTAAAAAATATTTGAAAGGTATTTAATTTGACAGCTCTGTCCCATTCTCTTGAATAAACATATTTACCCAAGACACTGGAAGAACTCCGAAGAAGGATGTGTTTAAATTTTTTTTTTAAAACAGCAAATTTTTCAAAAGTTGTTCACTTAAATATTAAATTGCCCCCCAAAGATCTACTTCACATTATTGAATAAATATCTTTAAAATTCTTTAGCATATATTTTTATAAAATGTTTTTTGTACTTTTATACATAAAAAAATGGCCACATTAAAAATTTAAAAAAAGCATGGCGAGGCTTTGAGACTGAATGCCAAATTTTAGACCACAGTCAATTTTTATTGCTGAGTTGTAAACTTCAGAATTTTTACAAAGCAAGGTATCAATGCTCAGCATACCACTGCAGTTTTGTTAATATGGATATGCATATCAAACAAGTTATAAAAAGTTTGTATGAGTATGCTTTTCCAAACATTAACATTTAAAAAAAAAATGAAAAAGGCCTTACCCAAATTACAGAAGTGCATTTGGATCTTTTAAAGGAGGTATTTTTCAGTTGTGTATTTGTAAAATGAGGTCCAGAACTGGCCACCTCTCCATTTTAATTTGCATCCCTAAAATTTAAAAAGTCAAAATAAATCTGTAAAATGGGTTATTTTCCCAGCTGACAGTCTCTATGGCAAGTTGTAGACCAGAGGGAATACTTATGTCTGAGTCATAAACCTCTTAATATAGGGATTTATAACTGACATTTTATATAACAAGATCTTCTAACCTGCATCTCAAAACAAGTTAAAAAATAGGTGGGGGAGGCTGAAAGGAATTAAAAAGCAACAACAGAATCCACCATGTGTTTGTCTTCCCTAGGTGCAATGTGACTTAAGTTATATATAAGTGTATGAATCTATAGAAGTGAATCTGATACAAAGGTAGTGATGGAATGGTGTCTGTGCTCCTGTGAGTGTGCATATCTGTGTGTGTGAGTTTGGCTTTCTGAAGGTGCATCTCTGTGTGTGGATGTGTGTGTGCACACACTTCTGAAGCTGAGCTTGCACTGATTATTTAAGCTCCTGAGCTCCGTTGAACCCTGTCTATGGGTCCCCTCCCTTGGACAGCTCCACGTCTCCTGTAACACATGATATTTTCATTATAAAAAAAAAAAAAAACCAACAAAACCTACCTGCTACGAGGCAATTTCAGAAAGATGCAAGTAAAACCAATGCAGCGAGGAGGCCACAGACTTCCTTTGTTCTGTCTCACTTGTTAACCAAGAGCACTGGGCTTGTTGGGTTTTTTTCTTCTTCTAAAGAGAGAGAGAGAGAAAATGAAACAAACAGGGGGGAGGGAAGCAATTGAGGCAGCAGCAGTTGCATGGCAGGTCTGTTGGTCTGGCTGGTCACCTTGATATCCTTGCGGCACAAGTTAGGCAAAGAAAGCCTGCTCCAAACAACTTGAGACCCTTTATAAGTCATGAAGGTGACTCATAACCAACCGACTTAGCTTTCAGTAAATCCCCTGACTTTTTTTTCTCAGAAAAGTTTTTTTTTTTTTTTTTTTTTAAAGGGAAAACAGAAAACTCCAACTGACGTGAGAATTTTTCTTTTAACATCATGTACTTTCCTTGCTTGGACAGAGACTGTTTGGCTTCCACCTTTGAATCTAGAAATAATAATACATGCAAATGATTGCTTAGTAGTGATGGTAACATGTTAAACAAGTAAGGGGTAAATTGCAAGAAAGGGAGAGAGAGAGAAACACACCACACACGCACACATCTGCAGAAGTCTGTAACATGACTACCTGGAGAGGGAGTACATTGCTGGGAACTGCTTCTAACTCTTCTTTATATTACTTTATTAGCCAGAACTGGGCTGCACGGATTTGTCTTATTAGAATTAAACCCTGTGGATCCGGTGGGAAAAAGGAGGCACCTCACTGAGATGGATAAAATTCCTCCAGTCCTCAGCAAACCTGCACCGAGAGACCTGGCAGCACCAGCTGGGAAAGGTTATAACCAGACTGGAGTGAGACAATAAAATAGTGGATTGTGTAACTTTGGTATTGACTCTATTGTTTAGGTTGTAAGGTTCCTTTCTGAGCCTTACTCTGTCCTTCCCATTTGTGACATTACTGGATGTCATCAGATGGCGCTACTTCAGATGATTTTGATAGTTCTGTTGATATGAACATACAGGGATTATGAAGAGGGAAATGCTTATTTTCAGCTATGATGCCATTCTTTTTAGGGCTGAGAATATCACTAGCAAAATTTCTTTTGTCTGAATTTTGCCCTAATCAATTTAGTACTTGGGTGTAGCTGATGCCTACAGATTTTCTCCACCTAAACAAATATTGTATAGTACCAAAATACTACACCCGTGCCTTTCATACAATAATTCCTTGTGGCCTGATACTTTTGTATACTCAAAAATCAAACAAAATCTTTTCTTACTCTGCAATGGGTGGATATTGTAGTTGTTAGTGTAGCTGGAGGACTAAATTAAACTATCCTATCAAGACGAGTGAAGCTGAGGCAGTGGCCACATCTGACAATGGAGAGGTAAGCCACTGCTGTAACCTTCTCACAGTTTTTAATTTAAACGGAGTGTCCCAAAAATAAATGCAACTGAGTTAAAATCCCAGTTCTGCAATGGAGCAAGTATCTATCACCAAAGAATAGGCTCTTAGTTTATTGTTCTAGCTTAGCTAAATCTGGGTTGGCATGATTGAAAAACACTCAGACAATATTTTTTATTTACTTTTGAACATAGTTTTCAACCTGTTGCATTACATCCAAACATTTTTTTAAATCTTTTGGATTTGGACACTAAAAGTATTTCCCATTATGATGGCTCAGATCCTGGTAGCTGCTCCAGTAGTTTCCGAATATCTTCTTTAATATAATGCTAGGTGAGAACTGATCATTCCTATTCCCACACATGGAGTAATTCTACTTGCTAGCAGAATGTGTGCTACTTTTTTGCTTTTTGTTATCTTTAGTGGCTATGATTTTTCTCCTTTACTGCTATCGAGAAATTCACTAAAATGTGAATTAAATATTATTTTGATTTGTTAGAATCCCTTTTCTGTAGCTTCGATCTAGTAAAAAACCTGATGCCAGAGTTCAAAGTGTCCAGAAAACCAGCAGGAATAATGTTGCTACAAGTTGAGGGACTGTATGGAAAACAATAAAGAAAGATAGATTTTTAGTGGAGGATAGGATAGTCGGAAGGCTACTATAATGCAGAGCTCATCTATACTGTATAGAAATGCATCATTTTATATGGTAAAGTTTAAACAAACTGAAGTTGGGCCCCAACTCACCATGTTCAGAAAGTAGTCAGATCTGTACTATCCCTAGGTTGAAGTGGGCTTCTCTTTGGTGTTTTGGTTTGTGGCAATAACTAATAACACTTTGAGTCCTTTTAAATATTGAAAGGGCAGTTTCTGATTAATTTACTCTCATTGAATAGTGCCTTACTCCACTTAGAGTGACCAGACATCCCGATAAAATTGGGACTGTCCCGATTTTGAGGAGTTTGTCCCGCGTTCTGACCGAAGTACGGTCGGGACGCCATTTGTCCCCATATTTTGTTTCGGGCTTCTTTTTTTTTTTTTTTACGCTCACCTGTCCGGGTCTTCGGTGGCAATTCGGTGGCAGGTCCTTCAGTCGCTGCCGGTCTTCAGCAGCATTTTGGCAGCGGGTACTTATGTCTTCGGCAGCAAAGTTTATGACCCGCTGCCAAAATGCTGCCGAAGACTGGCAGCGACTGAAGGACCCACCGCCGAATTGCCACCGAAGACCCGGACGGGTGAGCGTAACAATTAAAAAGGTGCCCCCCCTGCGGCGGTCCCGATATTTTCCACTTAGCATCTGGTCACCCTAACTCCACTGGTAATCCTATTGAAATCAATGGACCACTCAAGCAGTAAAGTGCTACTCAGAATGTGCAAGAATATCAGAATATGGACTTAAACAAGTATTTAGTTTTCCAGTGTTTGAAGTTGTAGAAGAAATGAAGTGTAGTCTTGTGGTTAAGAAACTGGAGCGGAACTCAGGACAGCCAGGATCTTGGCTCTACCACAAACTTCCTGTGTGACCATGGGCAAGCCACTTAATTTGTGTCTCATTTTATAGATGGGGATATCTCTTTGTGGCAGCAGTGTCTCTTAGTGAAAATGTACAGTGGGATCCTGATCTCAAATGGGACTTATAAATGCTACTGTATAACTACTATGAATATCGTATAGCTTGTGACCATCATATATATATTGATTAAAGTAATGAAGTCAAAAAAAGAAGTATTACTTTGGTTTCCCCCATCAACTTCCCAGTCTTGTTGTCAAAGAATCCCCTTTGCCTTTCATATTCTATCTCCCTTAGAAGGGTATTTTAGAATATTTGAGGCACTAGCCAAGAACGCCATATAACTTTGTTTTCTCAATAAAGTGGATTTAAAAGATCCACTGAAAGAGATCTAAAAGACTTCCAGGATTATAGACAAGATAACAACATGGGAAATCAAAATTCTACTTACAAAAACACTTACTTGAATGGTATTTTAAATTCAACAATTAGCTGATCTGAATTTTTTTAAAGTACAACTATGAAATCATATGATTGTTCTAATCCAACATTGGCCTTTGCCTTACAGATGCTTTTGCTAAATGGCCCATGGAGGTGGCAGCAGGAAGGGGAAAAAGAAATTAGGAAGGAGTCCTTTAAACCAGGGCTGCTGGAGTCCTGGTGGCAGTGGTTACTGGTGAGGAGCAGTGGGAGTGTGGGGAAGGAGAAAATGCTTCAGGTCCCTGTGACTGATTAGGCATGAGCTCCCTCCTTCCACTCAGGCTGGCTTTTTTGAAGTGCAGCAGCTGTGGAGCTGCAGGACACAGGAAAAGGGTCCTGGGGGAGCATATAACTGAATGTTTTTTTGACACCCCTCTTCTAGATGCTTCAGACCATGTCACAGCACAGAGACAGCCCTAGCAGCACTAAAAGGATGGAGGCCACATCTCAGTGCGGATACTACTCTCTCTCTCCATAGCTTTTGGCACAGTCAACCAATACTGAGCCACTTACTGATACAGCAGGAGTTAAGTAGCGCAGCACTATGCTGCACAATGGCTCCAATCTTCTCTCACCCAGAGAGTGGGGATAGGCTTCTCTTCCACCAAGCCCCCCGCCCCTCATGGAATCTCCCAGGGATCCATCCTGTACCCACTCCTCTTCAATACCTATCTGAGATGACTTAGAGAAATGGTGAGATGACAGGCGCTGTGCTGCCAACATAGCATCACCCACCACCTCTATATTTCATCTTCCACAGAAGCAACTAGTGCCACGGTGTCACACTGCCTAGAAGATCAGCCCCTGAATGAAGGAGAGGTGGCTCAAACACAACCCACCTGATGCTGGTTGGAAGGGGAATATGCTTCAGGGAGTTAACTGGAACACGGTCTTCTGCTTCCATAATAGGCATCTACCCACAAACCCACTCTGCTTACCACGGTGGTGTGAAGTTTTGGGGACTCTTTATTAACTTTAAATGATTAAGTACCACCAGTGGCAGAAACAGCATCCTTCCACCTTCCGATTGCTTGGAAATGTCATCTCTCCAATGAAATCTTGGCCACAATAATCAATGTCTTTATCTACCCCAGACTGGATTACTGTAGTTCACTGAATGGGGAAGCACTGCAGAGATTCCAGCAAAATGCAGCCATCTGCCACATCAATGCAATGGGGTGCTGTGAACATATCACCCAAACCTCTGTTTTCTGCACTGACTCCTAGTCTACTTCTGATGTCAGTTCAAGGCCTTGGTTGTGATCTTCAAAGCCATTAATGGATAAGGACTCACTTATATGTGCAACTGCAAGTCCATCTATGACCTACCAAGACACTCATGCTCTTCTGGGACAATGAAACTCTCAAAATCCAGGGCAAAGCTCACAAGATGCAGGAAATAAGCATTCTTGATTTGGGGATGGAATGAGCTTCCAGAGAACTTAGACAACCTAGAGTTGACTCTTCTTTTAAAGCATACTACAACGCTCTCTTTGAGAACACTCTCTCACCATAACTGGACAGAAACCTCTTATTACCAGGTAAGCCAGAAGACTCCATGAAGTCTATTAGGCACTTCACCATAAAATGTAACTGAATTGTGAAGCACTTGGATACTGTGTTGATGGGAGCTAAAACCCTTAAGTGATAATTCTATGATCGCACAATTGGTGACCTTTTCCAACTGAATGTAACATTTCTCTGCCTGTATTTCACTATGTCCATAAATCTCCCACTGAGGCCTCTAAAATATTGCCTTGCCTAAGTACCCAAAAAGAAAAATCTTCTTAATAGCTCCTTTCCTCCCTGACATGTCTAACTTCTCTCACCAGCATGACTGCTTACAATTCTGTCCTCTCTTCTTGTCCAGCTTGCCCTGTTTAGATATCATCCAACCACAAGAGGAGGTGCCTGCCCTATATAGCTACTAAGTCAGTGGTGGGCAACCTGCGGCATGCGGCCCATCTGGGTAATCCACTGATGGGCTGTGAGACAGTTTGTTTACATAGGGTTACCATATTTCAGCAAGCAAAAAAGAGGACGGGAGGAGCCCTGCCCTAGCCCCGCCCCCATCCTGCCCTAGCCCCGCCCCTGCCCTTTACACTTCCCCCCCTCAGAACCCCCAACCCTACCCCCGCTCCTTGTCCCCTGACTGCCCCCTCCTGGGACCCCTGCCCCTAACTGCCCCCCAGGACTCCACCCCCTACCTAAGCCTCCCTGCCTCTTGTCCCCTGACTGCCCCAACCCTTATCCACACCCCCACCCCCAGACAGACCCCTGGGACTCCCACGTCCCATCCAACCACTCCCCACCCCCTGACAGCCCCCCCAGAACTCCCGACCCATCTAAACCCCTCTGCTCCCTGTCCTCCTGACTGCTCCGATCCCTCTCCCCACCCCTGCCACCTGACAGCCCCCCCCCGAACTCCC
>NW_020664384.1:2261502-2275622 GCF_002925995.2 Terrapene triunguis
CTGGGACCCCTGCTCCTAACTGCCCTCCAGAACCCCACCCCCTACCTAAGTGTCTCTGTTCCTTGTCCCCTAACTGCCCCCTCCTAAGACCCCCCCCAAATGCTCCCCAGCACCCTACCCCTACCTGTACCCTGACTGCCCAAAACCTTATTCACACCCCCACCCCCAGAAAGCCCCCCCCGTCTCTTGACTGCCCCCTCCAGAACCTCCCTGCCCCTTCTCCGACCCCCTGGTTCCCTTGTTGTTGGGCTTCGACTAATGTCTCTGTGAGCTTGCTCAGGAACAGCCTGAGCCGTTCGTCCCGGCAATCTGGGGAGCGGGGGAGGAGGAGCGGGGGAGGAACTCCAGACTGCCGAGGCGATCTGCGAATGCAGGGAGGGAGGGATCTCATCTGCAGGGGAGGGGAGGACGGACTCTCTCTGGCTGTCGAAGCCCCATGTAAGTGGCACCATCCGGCCGGCTGCCCTGTTAGCCGCGCGCGCTCTGCATGGGGGGGTGGGGGAAGTCCGGACATTTACAAATTCCCCCCGGACGCTATTTTTAGCTCAAAAAGCCGGACATGTCCGGGGGAATCCGGATGAATGGTAACCCTAGTTTACATTTGCCCGGCCGCTCACAACTCCCAGTGGCTGCAGTTCGCCGTTCCCGGCCAATGGGAGCTGTGGGAAGCGGTGGCCAGCACGTCTTTGTGGCCTGTGCTGTTTCCTGCAGCACCCATTGGCCAGGAATGTCTAAGTGCGGCCACTGGGAGCTGCGGGTGGCTGTGCAAATGTAAACAAACTATGTGGCAGCCTGCCAGAGGATTACCCTGATGGGCCGCAGGTTGCCACCACTGTACTAAGGTCTGCTGGACCTGAATTCCTTCTGTGGTACTGAACTTCACAGGACAGGCACATCCCACACCTGTGGAGCATCCCAAGGGGTACAGGAAGTGGAAGGCCTGTTGCAAACCCCAACCAACTTACCCTGGAAAAACACGAGGAAGAAAGTGAATGATAGTAATTTCCCTTTATACTTTGCTTCAGACATTGCCTCTAGGTAACCTTGAGGAACTATGATGATCAGAGAGTCACAGGAAGGCAGGGCGATCTACACAGAGGTCCATACTTCCGCACAGGCTTCATGTCACCAATGAGGAGCTATTCCCCTTGTTCCCTGGCAGTGTAGCTCCCATAAGCTGCATTACTCTGGTCTCCCCATGGAGGGTACCTGCTAAGGGGGCACTGAGGACCAGATAATACAGCTCCAGAAATCTCCACAGTGCTCAGGGGAAGGATCAGTAGGTGGCCCCAGTCCCACCCCATCTGGGGCTGCCCATTCACTGGCCTAGTCCTTCCCCTTGTGCAGATCCCAGTTCTGTGAAGAGCCGTAAAATAAAGCCAGACTAACAAATGATATATTTTAACTGGTATTTAGTGCCAACAACAATCATTTTTTAACATGTGTGTTAAGCGAACTTTGTACTCATGAAAAATGTCAGTCCGAGCACTTGATGCAAAAGTTCTACTAAGACAGAGGGTTTTTTTTACAACACAGGCAATATATTTCAACCCACTGCCTGGTCAGTATTCTCAAAGGTAGTCAATCCTGCACTAAGGACCATGTGGAGTGAGAGGACCCCTACATCTATGCAGAGCTCAGAGTTCTACTCTACAAGAGCAATAATTTGCTTTCCATAACCAATACAATTAATGTGCTTTTTCATGATTGCCTATAGTGGCTTTGTAATTTGGGCACTTGTTTCCATATAGTTCTTGTTGAATCATCCACGCATTTCACAAAGGCCATAAAAGAGCTATGGAACAACTTCTGGTAAATGTTCCTCTTCTACTCAAACAGGTGATTCACTGTATCCCATTGCCAGGTCCTGGAGATATGCTGCCTTAATTCTGTATTCATATTTTAATAAACATTTTATTAAATGTTAGCAAGGTTTTACAATGCCATACTTCTTCCACAGAAGACAGTCAACATATTTGTTTTATACCCAGAGTTGCTCGTGTTGGGTGTTTCAATGTGCTTTTTTAAAAAAAATTGATGGTTGAAATCTTTAGAATTTTCAAAACTTTAATGAATCTTTTTCATGAAAAGAGTTCTCCAGTGGTTTGACCAGCTCCAATATTTAGTAAAATAGAAGTGAGACTCTGATCTCAATTATGTGAAGTGTGTCTAAAAAAACCCTCTCTAACCAGAATAGAGCACCTGCTTAACCCAAGGCCTGCATTCTTATTTAGTGGTAGACATGTGCCCCATGAAATGTTTAATTTGTAATGAAAGAGGTGCCGGGGCTCAAGCAATTAGATGCCAGGGCTCAAGCAATGTTTTTACATTAATAACTGATGCAACAAGCCCATAGATGCTGGGGCTATGAACTGCTAAGCCTAGAGGTGCCAGGACTCAGCCCTGACAAGTCCTGGCACAAAGTAAGCACTGGCATCATGTATGATAATCCTTAGCAGAGGAGCTAGAATGCTTAACTAAATTAACCACTATGTGCTCTAAGATCAAGAACATATGGGCAAGATTTTCAAAAGTAACTAGTGATTTTAAGGGGCCCACCTTGAGACACCTAAAGGGACCTGATCTTCAGAAAGTGCTGAGCATCCCTTTTCTGAAAATTAGGCCTTGTAGAAGAGTAGGTGGCCCTGTATGCCCTCTTGCGGCCAGGGTGTCTCTGCTGTGTCCTGCCCTTTATTCTTCCTCTTCCAGAGCCTTTTTTCACAGAGATTCCACAATTGCTTGTCCAAATAAACCCAGACCTTATAAGGGTGATGATTGGACAATAACTGAAAAGTAAAATTCTGAGTCACAAAAATCTGTCCCCAAAGCATGGCTCTCCTCAGAGCCTGGGTGAGTGAAAGGGTTCCTTCAACTAGCCCGTTTTATGAATTCTTAGGGGATGACCCAGCTGGATTTGACTTGCAACTGTCCTGCTCAGAGCTGACTCCCCTGTAGACTTCCCAGAGTCAGCTCCCCCAAACAACTGCTTTGGCTCTGTTATAAGGAACCATCTGCTTGCAGTTCCTTCCCCATGCCAGGTGTCTGGTTAGCTCATTTAGCAAGACTGCTCCAGGCTTCAAGTCTTCTGCAGGCAGCTCCCTCACTCCCTTTGCTATCTAACATACCACCCCCTGCCTGGAATGGGTGTGTCAGTCACTGCATGGCTTGTCACCTTCATCTGTCCCTAACAGAAAGTCTGCATTCTGGTGGTTCTTGCTGGGACAATGCTCTATACAAAAACAAAAGGCCATAAGGTGAGGTACCAGTGACTAACTCAGACATTTGAATCTTTTATCTGGAGCCACTGGAGTACTCCATGATCACTGATGAGAAGAAAGGGGGTCTGTGGCAAGGCCCACTTGCTCCTGCCTCTGCTCAAGTCCACAAACAGTTCAGAGACCTTTATGCTGGTAAACACCTGGTTGCAGCTTATTTACAATGTTGGTTTCAACCACCCTTGTACACTATACAGCTACGCTCCTACAGTTGTAGGGAGCCCTCAGTTCCTGAGGCAAGCAGGGAAGAGCAATCTCTCTGTCTGCTCCCCCTCACTCCCTTCCTATCACTTTTTGTATCCTTTGCTTTATTAGCCTTCCAGCTCTCCCCCACCCACCAGTTAGGCACAGCTTTTCTTCACCAGGTCTGTTATGCAGTGTTTAATTGGTGCTGCAGTGACCAGAGTGCTGGCTCAGGTGTTGTTGCCCAGCACTCTGTTACAGGGTCCCCAACAAATAATAGCACAAAGGCTTTCCTGGCCCAGATGCTCCCGCTCCTCTCCTTCTTCTGACTAGATGAAAACGTTTTCCTGTGCTCTCCAGGCATTAGCAGAATGACATGGTAGATCTGCTTTGGTCAAATCGGCAACTTCCCAAAATATATCTGGCCAAAAGAACCAAGCCAGTAGTCTTTCAAGCATTATTACCTTACCCAGATGTCTGACCATTGGGATGGAGGGGGCTAATCTCAAGTCCCAGTGTGGCCTTCCCATTGATCGCGGTGACCTAGCTTTAACATTCTCAGAGGGTCTGATCCTCATTCTGGGCAGTGATGCGATCAAAGGTGTCATCTAGATCAGTGGTTCTCAAAGCTGGTCTGCCGCTTGTTCAGGGAAAGCCCCTGGTGGGCCAGGCAGGTTTATTTACCTGCCGCGTCCACAGGTTCGGCCAATCGCGGCTCCCACGGGCTGCTGTTCGCTGCTCCAGGCCAATGAGGGCTGCGGGAAGCCGTGCGGTGCAGGGGAGGAATGAACAAGCGGCGGACCGGCTTTGAGAACCATTGATCTAGAGGATGGTAGTACAGAGCAGGTAGGATTTCCGTCTCTTTCATGGTTGGAGGTTGAGAGGGGGCCCTTTGGGAGATCTTCTTGGGGCAGACTTTCTCCAGACTAAGACTATGTCAGGGCACCCTCAGCACAGGCCCAAGACTGATTTGGTTCTTGCGAGCTATCTGGGGTAAAAGGCACCAAGTTTCTATTCAGGAGCACAAGGAGGTGCTTCCAATCTTGACCATGGATTTCAGGCCAAGGAAGATGCTCCACTACCCCTACCCTGAGACACCTCACCTGGTCAGCTACTTGTAAAATAATAAAGGCGGTTGGGTAAGTATATCTTTCCCCAGGTATGCAGGAAATCTGAACTGTTTGATCAGATTCAAGGGCCTTGGGTGGGAGCAAGTATCAGCTCAGGAGCATTTGGCCACAGCCAGAATCAATTAGACCTTCTTCCTGGTTCCCTATCATGATAGGAATCATTAAGGGTCTTATGGCCCCCTTCTATAGTGGGTTTGAGGTCTTACCCTGCTGGATGAAGTAACACCTGAGATAATCACACCCCATCATGGGGCATTCTCACCACATGTGTCCCAGCTCCCCACAATGATAACATTTGATTGAACCATCTTGACCAGTTACCAAAGGCCCCCTTGGGGTCTGGAGCCTTGGAGCACTGAACTCTTGAGATCCCCACAAGGTATAGGTTTTGTCCCTCAAGGGAGGCCCAATACTGCAGATACCTCCTTGTTCGGAGAACCCCAAAACCAGGCCCGGCTCCAATGAGCTTCAAGTGACTTCACTCTTCCAACGCTTCAGGCGTCTGTTTCCAAAATCCTCTGTCATCTCTACGGCCTCTGCAATGGTTGCTGGGCAGAACTGATGGACCCAAGCTTGTACTGCTACTGGGAGAAGTTTTCAATATTGTTCTAAAATAATGCTGTCCATGATGTCACCCATGGTCTTGTTTTCTGGAGTCAGCCGGTGAGTGGCCATATCATGGAGCTGTTGGGCAACAGCCCATGGGCTGCCCCTTTTTGGGAAAGTTTCCTCATTAAACTTCCTCTGATAGGCCTCAGGGGAGAATCCAAGCTGATCCCACATGGCAGCCTTCAGGGTGGATTGGGATGGGGCTTCCTCTGCATTTAGGGCCCTGTGAGCAGCTTGGGCCTTCCCTGTCAGGTAAGGGGTGAGCTGTGTGGCCCAGAAGCTCCTTTCCCAGCCAGTGCTGGCTGCCACCCACTTGAACATTGTCAGAAACACCTGAGATTTGGTGTCCTAGGAGCTAGTCAGTTTGGTTAGGGTGGGCCCTGGAAGAGTCTCAGCAGGGAACACTCTCGTGGGAGGGCTCTGCGGACCTTGCACGAACAGCCTGGCCACCTTGGCCTGGAACTTTTGATTCCTTTCCTGTTTGGCCAGCTGGGCCTCCTGTATGCATTGCTGAGTGGCTAGTAAGGCCTCCTGGAACTGATAGTTTCACTCCTCAGCTTGTTGCTGCTGTATCATTACTAGTAAAATTTCCTCCATGGCCTCTCTTGGAGGAAGGGAGATTCAAGATCCTGTTCAGGCATGAGATGTAGAAGACTTGGCTGGGCCCATACACCCTCTTGTGGCCAGGGTGCCTCTGCTCTGCGCTGCCCTTTATTCTCCTTCCAGGCCCTTTTTTACAGAGATTCCACACACTTGCTTGTCCAGTCACCATCCTGATAGGGTCTGGGTTTATTCAGACAGCAACTCAAAAGTAAAAGTCAGTCACTAAAATTTGTCCTGAGGCATGGCTCTTACTTCAGAGCTGGGTGAGTGAAAGGGTTCCTTCATTTAGTCCTTTTCCTTTTCATGAGTTCTTAGGGGTGACCTGCCTGGGTTCAGCTTGCATCTGTCCTGCTCAGAGCTGACTCCCCTGTAGACATCTCAGAGTCAGCTCCCCTAAACAACTGTTTCAGCCCTCTTCTAAGGAACCAGCTGCTTGTGGTTCCTTCACAGCACCAGGTGTCTCTTGTTAGCTCATTTAGCAAGTCAGCCCCACGCTTCAAGTCTCCCACAGGAAACTCCCTCTCACTCCTTGGCTGTCTCACAGGCCTCTTTTAGGTGTCTCAAATAGGGCACTGTAAATAGCTTGTCACTTGAAAATCTTGGCCACGCCCTCCTCTTTTAAATGGAGCATACAACTGTTACACTGGGATGGATGGCAATGTTTAAGGCATGGCATCTAAAGCTTCCTCACCTGGCTGTGTACATGTTTATCACTTTTCTTAAGCTTAATTTCATGCAGTTTTAGTCAACTTCCAAATATGAATTGAGTGTCAGCATTACTCCTAACTAAATCCTGTCATGCTGTAGTCAATTATAAAATCACCTAACTGCTGATCCTTCTCTTTGTTCTCCCATAATACTTGCTCCCTTTATAAAATGTTTACAGTTCCTCATATTAAGATAATCATCATTTCAAGAAAGATGTGGAGAAATTGGAAAGGGTCCAGAGAAGAGCAACAAGAATGATTAAAGGTCTTGAGAACATGACCTATGAAGCAAGGCTGAAAGAATTGGGTTTGTTTAGTTTGGAAAAGAGAAGACTGAGAGGGGACATGATAGCAGTTTTCAGGTATCTAAAAGGGTGTCATAAGGAGGAGGGAGAAAACTTGTTCACCTTAGCCTCTGAGGATAGAACAAGAAGCAATGGGCTTAAATTGCAGCAAGGGAGGTCTAGGTTGGACATTAGGAAAAAGTTCCTAACTGTCAGGGTGGTTAAACACTGGAATAAATTGCCTAGGGAGGTTGTGGAATCTCCATCTCTGGAGATATTTAAGAGTAGGTTAGATAAATGTCTATCAGGGATGGTCTAGACAGTATTTGGTCCTGCCACGCGGGCAGGGGACTGGACTCGATGACCTCTCGAGGTCCCTTCCAGTCCTAGAATCTATGAATCTATGAATCCCATTCCTAACTTTTGAAAAATATTATTTTTCATCATTTCTGAACCACAACAATTATCCTCCTCTTCCCTGCTGTTAATGTGGTCAATTATCAGTTTCTTTATCTTCCTACATTCTGATCCTGTTCTCATGGAAGTGGCAAAGCTCTCATTGATTTCAGTAGTCTAAGGTCAGGCCCTTTATCTTGCTCTTCTTGCTCATTATATAAGGGATTTGGTAACTCTCTATAGCCATATGTTCACCTTCAGGTGCATGCTGTGTAATAAAGAAGCTATTTAATAGTTCTGTCTCTGGGCACTCCTGTTGAGCTATTTAATATCTCCCAGAATTACAATCCCAGGCTAGGGTATGTGGGGCAATAGAGGAGGTAAACCAACTGAGAACTGTTTGGTTTAGGGAGCTAGGACTGTAGAAAGAGAGAGGATCAGACTAGAGCAGTGATATTCAGACTGCAATTCGCAAGCCGCAAGTGGCTTTTTAATGTGACTCCTGTGGCTCGTGGCAGTACATGATATTAAAACACTATGATTTAATTATCAACCAATCAGGATGCTTTTACTATGTTATTAACCAATTAAGTTATCAACCTGCACTAAGTTATTAACTTATTTGCTGTGAGAATTTTATATATATAATATATGTAAATTAAATATTTCCCCTGTCATACTGTTTAAATATGAATAGTACTATAATAGAGACTATGAATTCACACTACTGTGGCTCTTTTGGGTAATGTGATCACTAATTTGGCTCCTGAATCACTGAGGTCTGACTATCACTGGCCTAGGAGATATGTGTAGCCCATGCAGCAAGCCTAGATTTCTCTTTTTTTCCCCCCATCAGGCCTGGTAGGGGTAGGATGAAAGACCTCACATGAGACCTGCTCTCAGCGGCTCTCTTGCAGGGAATCCAATGTAAAACCATTCTGCTGAGGAAATTCCTGACTTCCAAGAAACCGAGAATGTTTCCTCCCCTTCCATTCAATTCTGAGACTCGCAGCTTCATAGACATGGGGAAGAGAAATCAGAAATGTCAGAAAAAAACTGCAAAACTTTCTGACATTGTGAAACCTTCCCAGGCCAGGCCATCTCTGGGCTAGAGGGTGTTTTCACATGGCACTCAGGGACTTACCCCTGAATAAACAGGGCAGGATATGTCCCACAGATCTTGGCATGGTTGTTTTCTTGTGGGTTATAAAAGAGACTGCATAAAGTATAAGTATTTTCCCAACCATAGACCAGATTCCAAGTCCATAAATTCCCTTTTCTGCTTCTAAAATAAGGAGTGCATCTTGGGAACAAGAGAGAGAATTTGTTTTGATATCTCCTAGCCTGGAGCCAACTGTTTGCCCACAGAACTAATTTTCTGAAGGATTTCTTTTGTTTCTGAGGGATGCAACTGACATGTCCTCTGGCTAAGCCAGCTTATTGAGGGCTAGCATCTGTCATTTTCTAGGACCTGTATGTGTGTGTATATATATATATATGTGTGTGTGTGTATGTGTAATATATACACACACAATCTTTCCCAAGATGCACAGTTTTGTTGTTCGATCAAACTAATGGAGCACGGACTACAGCAATAATCATTAGCTGCTCAGGCTTGTAAAGGAAATATATAAAACTTTGCAGAGGCATAAGTGCACCCTCGTAAGTATAAGTGAGTTAGAATGGTGGGGTGGTGCTGTTCGGGACTTAGGAAGGTACCTGTGTGGATAAAAATTGGATGAAGGGTCAGTTTAATTTGATGGTTCCTCACAGGAGACGAATTCATAATACTTCATGTGGGAATGATTTGGATGACAAAATAAAAGTTTTATCTACTGAGTTAGTGGCATATCTATTAGCTGTGAGTATTAATGGAATGACTTTTTTCCCTGGAATGGCTACAAGTTTGGGGGGGGGGGGGAAACTTTGACTCTTTCCTCAGCCTGGAACTGAACTGTAACAGATCCTGCTGTGGAAAGTCTCTGCTCCCACACTTCATTTGCTGCAAGTTCCATTTACACACCTTAACTGACTTTGTTTTATTGCTTTACAACTTCATCAAATGCTGTGTAAGTAAAGAGCTAAGGAGGGATACTGTGGCTGAACAAAAGCGCTGAGCGGTGTTCACCATGTGTTAAACATGAGCCTGAGCTATAAATGTCAGATCTTATATTGCACGTGGGGAAGTTTGGATTTTGCTTATTACAGAAATAGCAGGAGGGTAAAGGATTCAATGTCCCTTTGGGGAAGAATCCAAACTTTACAGCTAATGGAGATGACTTTTGCGGGGTGGAGCTAATGGATATGCTTTTGGTAGTTAGAATTGGGTTTTCAGATTCAGCCTCATCTCAATGGTTAGAAATATCTCAAGTCTCTGCCTTTTCTGTTCATAGTGAAATGGAAAAGATATACGATTCACGTGAATTATGAGACCGTTTCCTGAAGTGAGTGGGAGTTTTGATTGTGTGAGGTACACAGACTCCAGACCACAGAGTTTTACATCTTCAAATAATTTTGCATATGTTAAATAAAAAATTAAGAATACCACAGAGCATGGCTTCATTAGATTTCCAGCCTGCCTTTGGAAACTTAGTTTGTCTGGATAGCTTGGAAATTCAGATAAGAACTTGTGAGTGCTTATCCAAATCAAATCCCCAAACCTTTGCAGTTTGTCCATCTCTACCTAAGTCTAGAAATGGTCATCAGCCAGAACACCCCTACAAATGCTAGAAATAGAAATCCAGTCTGGATCCAAACTCATGGCTCAGGACGTCTCCATTCAAAACCTTTCCCAGTCAACAGCACACAAAATTGAATGTGGCGGAGGGGAGGGGAAAGGGAGGTAGTAAAAGAAGTTTTTGTTTCTCAGATTGAGGCCAGGCATGCCAACCTTTAACCTGAAAAGGATTATTTTGTGGAAGTTTTTCACCCAGCTGAAAACAGGGGATTGGCATAGAAAAGCCTTCTTGTCATTTTCAGCTACAGCATGATAACACATTAACACATCCACAAATATGTGCGCCAAATGTAACAGAAAAGGGATATTTAAATAAAGAAGAAAACCTGAATCTTTGCAATATCTCATGCTATTTTTTCTGTTTTAATTACTGCACAGTTACTAGCATATAAATATGTAACATATAGAAAGGGTTAATACACTTCAGCTGATAAATTTATAGTGACAGGAAAACTACGTAGGTTACATTTCCTGTAACAGAAAACTTGGGCTGTCTGTATCTGGCAAAGCACAGAGCATTCAGAAGATAATTTAATGGCAAGGGATGGAAGGAGAAGATCTACAAGAGCACGTTTCACAGAGAACAATGTGGGTGGGGAGTTTATAAAAACTACCCACAACTTCAGAAATTTCTGAATAAGTCAGTCTCCAATCGATGATCTTTGTTTTAGCAAAGCACGTGGGGTTTAAACTTTCTTCAGTGTGATGCATCTTTTCTTCCCAGAATCCACTTATTGATGGCCCTGTCAATGCAAAAGTCTGGGCTTTTTTAAAAAGACTCCCATGTAAACTGGTATCTTTGCTAGGCAAAGTAATTTTTAATGCAAAAAAGTTTACTTTTGAATGTCTTTAAGCAATCTCACTTGCAACACCTGTCAATACTTAGATTAACTGGATTTTTTTTTAACGTAAATTTTCTAAGCATATTTTAAACACTGTTAAATGACTGGCTTTTTCTCTTTAATTCTTAACACATTCTATTTTCAGTAGAAGAGCATGACAGCTTTACCAGTTCAAGCACTGGACACCATATGCCCTTACTCACATAAATAGTCTTATTGGAGTAAATGGGTTTATTCATATGATTAAGGATTGCAGGATCTGGGCCATTACTTCCAGTACAGAATTGGAAAACTAAAATAACACTAAGGAATACTGAATGTGCTATTGACAAAGTAACAATATATGTAAAACTTAGGTTAATAGTATGACAATCTGACAGATGTGTCTGTGTTAGCTTCTGAATTATAGTTTTGGGAATATTGTAGTATTTCAACCTCCGTTTTGAAGGTAACTTTTAGTCTGACTAAAGCTAGCACAAACAGCTCCTACGCCAAGCTAGGAAGGAGGAGAGATTCTGTGGGCAAGCAGTGAAGTGGTTAGAGCCAATATGCTCCTTCTATTCTTAGCTGGAGATGGTCTGTAAGGTAGTGTACTTAGCACGCTCTTGTGTCAGGGTATGATACTGCAAGTGGTCCTTGTCTCCAGTACTCCTTGTATGCCATCTGCCTCTCACTGCATCTTCTGGGGCTTGGCCCCTCTGCCATGTACATTGGCCAAACCGGACAGTCTCTATGCAAAAGAATAAATGGACACAAATCTGACATCAGGAATCATAACATTCAAAAACCAGTAGGAGAACACTTCAACCTCTCTGGCCACTCAAGGTATGTCTACACTACGGGATTATTCCGATTTTACAGAAACCGGTTTTTGGAAACAGACTGTATAAAGTCTAGTGCATGTGGCCACACTAAGCACATTAATTCGGCGGTGTGCGTCTATGTACCAAGGCTAGTGTCGATTTCCGGAGCGTTGCACTCTGGGTAGCTATCCCATAGCTATCCCGTAGTTCCCGCAGTCTCTCCCACTCATTGGAATTCTGGGTTGAGATCCCAGTGCCTGATGGGGCAAAAAACATTGTTGCTGGTGGTTCTGGGTACATACTCCCCCTCCATCCGTGAAAGCAATGGCAGACAACCGTTTCACGCCTTTTTTCCTGGGTGAACTGTGCAGATGCCATACCACGGCAAGCATGGAGCCCGCTCAGCTCAAGACAGCAGTCATGAACATTGTAAACACCTCGCGCGTTATCGTGCAATTTATGCTGAACCAGAACCTGCAAAACCAGGCGGCGAAGAGTAGGCTACGGCAGCGCAGCGACGAGAGCGATGAGGACATGGACAAAGAATTCTCTCAAACTGCGGGCCCCAGCGCTTGGGAGATCATGTTATAAATGGGGCAGGTTCTAGCCGTGGAACGCTGATTTTGGGCCCGGGAAACAAGCACAGACTGGTGGGACTGCATAGTGTTGCAGGTGTGGGATGATTCCCAGTGGTTGCAAAACTTTCGTATGCGTAAGGGCACTTTCATGGAACTTTGTGACTTGCTTTCCCCTGCCCTAATGTGCCAGAATACCAAGATGAGAGCAGCCCTCACAGTTCACAAGCGAGTGGCGATAGCTCTGTGGAAGCTTGCAACGCCAGACAGCTACCGGTCAGTCGGGAATCAATTTGGAGTGGGCAAATCTACTGTGGGGGCTGCTGTGATCCAAGTAGCCAAAGCAATCACTGAGCTGCTGCTACCAAAGGTAGTGACTCTGGGAAATGTGCAGGTCATAGTGGATGGCTTTGCTGCAATGGGATTCCCTATCTGTGGTGGGGCGATAGATGGAACCCATATCCCTATCTTGGCACCGGAGCACCAGGGCAACTAGTACATAAACCGCAAGAGGTACTTTTCAATGGTGCTGCAAGCACTTGTGGATCACAAGGGACGTTTCACCAACATCAACGTGGGATGGCCGGGAAGGGTTCATGACGCTCGCGTCTTTAGGAACACTACTCTGTTTAAACGGCTGCAGCAAGGGACTTACTTCCCAGACCAGAAAATAACAGTTGGGGACGTTGAAATACCTATAGTTATCCTTGGGGACCCAGCCTACCCCTTAATGCCATGGCTCATGAAGCCATACACAGGCAGCCTGGACAGGAGTCAGGAGCTGTTCAACTACAGGCTGAGCAAGTGCAGAATGGTGGTAGAATGTGCATTTGGACATTTAAAGGGATGCTGGCGCACATTACTGACTCGCTCAGACCTCCGCCAAACCAATATTCCCATTGTTATTGCTGCTTGCTGTGTGCTCCACAATCTCTGTGAGAGTAAGGGAGAGACCTTTATGGCGGGGTGGGAGGCTGAGGCAAATCACCTGGCCGCTGATTACGCACAGCCAGACACCAAGGCGATTAGAAGAGCACACCAGGAAGCGCTGCGCATCAGAGAAGCTTTGAAAACCAGTTTCATGACTGGCCAGGCTACAGTGTGAAAGTTCTGTTTGTTTCTCCTTGATGAAAACCCGCCCCCTTGATTGACTCATTCCCTGTAAGCAACCCACCCTCCCCCTTCGATCACAGCTTGCTTTCTAAGGAAATAAAGTCACTATCATTTAAAAATCATTTATTCTTTATTAATTGATTATAAAAAGAGGGAGAGAACTGACAAGGTAGCCCGGGTGGGGTTTGGGAGGAGGATAGGAGGGAAGGAAAAGGCCACTAAAAAAGTTCAAAGTAATGACAGCCTTTTGCTTGGGCTGTCCACTGGGATGGAGTGGGAGGGTGCACGGAGCCTCCCCCCCCGCGTTCTTACACGTCTGGGTGAGGAGGCTATGGAACATGGTGAGGGGGGAGGGTGGTTATACAGGGGCTGTAGTGGCACTCTGTGATCCTGCTGCCGTTCCTGAAGCTCCACCAGATGCCGGAGCATGTCAGTTTGATCACGCAGCAGCCCCCGCGTTGCATCCCGCCACCTCTCATCTCGAGCGTTTCGCCTCTCCTCACGTTCGTCCCTCATGGCCTCACGTTCAGTGGCAGCTTTCCTGTATGGGATAGGGTGACCTTACACTCATTCAGATGAGCTCTTTCATTGCGGGTTGATTCAATGATTTCCAAGAACATTTTGTCTCGTGTCCTTTTTTTCCGCCGCCTTATCTGAGATAGCCTTCGGGACGGAGGAGGGAGGCTTGAAAAATTTGCAGCTGCGGGAGGGAGGGAAAAAAGGGAGAGAAGTATTTAAAAAGATACATTTTACAGAACAATGGTTATACTCTTTCACAGTGAACAACACTATTCACATTACATAGCACATGTATTTCAGTACAAGGTCGCATTTTGCATCTTAATATTGAGTGTCTGTGGCTT
>NW_020664384.1:2275632-2285548 GCF_002925995.2 Terrapene triunguis
TTCTTTTCAGCCACAGGCAAACAGCCCAGTAGGAACGGCCACCTCTGTCCCCTTAATTAAATTCCCATATTTCAACCAGGTTACCATGAGCGATATCACTCTCCTGAGGATTACACAGTGAGATAAAGAATGGATGTTGCTTGAATGCCAGCAAACACTGGGACCATATGTTGCCAGGCTTTGTCATGCAATGATACCAGATTACTTGCTACTAGCATGGCGTGGTCAAGTGTCCTACCATGGAGGATGGAATAAGGCTGAACTGCCCAGAAACCTTCTGCAAAGGCTTTTGGAGTACCTCCAGGAGAGCTTCATGGAGATGTCCCTGGAAGATTTCCGCTCCATCCCCAGACATGTTAACAGAATTTTCCAGTAGTTGTACTGGCCGCGAATGCATCCCAAGTCCTCAGGGCAAATTAATCATTAAAAAATGCTTGCTTTTAAACCATGTTTTATATTTACAAAGGCACACTCACCAGATGTCCCTTCCATGGCTTCATGGTCTGGGATACTGCCTTGGGAGGGTTGGGAGGGCACTTCAGTCAGGCTGAGAAAAAGATCCTGGCTGTTGGGGAGAACGGCGTGCTGTGTGCTCTCTGCAAGCTGGTCCTCCTCTTCCTCCTCCTCCTCCTCATCTTCCCCGTCCGCAGAATCCTCAGGCATGGCTGAGATTACCCCCTCCTCGGAATCCACGGTCAGGGGTGGGGTAGTGGTGGCGGCCCCCCCTAGAATTGCATGCAGCTCAGCGTAGAAGCGGCATGTCTGCGGCCCTGCCGGGGACCCTCCGTTTGCTTCTTTGGTTTTCTGGTAGGCTTGTCTGAGCTCCTCTCTCCATCATGCCCTTGGAGATTTTTTTCAAATGTTTTGGCATTTCGTCTTTTGGAACGTAGCTGCTAGCACGGAATCCTCTCCCCATATAGCGATCAGATCCAGTACCTTCCGTACAGTCCATGCTGGTGCTCTTTTTCGATTCTCAGACTGCATGGTTATGGTTACCTGCGCTGATGAACTCTGCATGGTCACCTGTGCTGATCAGCTCTCCACGCTGGGCAAACAGGAAATGAAATTCAAAAGTTCGCGGGGCTTTTCCTGTCTACCTGGCCAGTGCATCCGAGTTCAGATTGCTGTCCAGAGTGATCACAATGGTGCACTGTGGGATAGGTCCCAGAGGCCAATACCATCGAATTGCGGCCACACTAAACCTAATTCGAAATGGCAATACCGATTTCAGCGCTACTCCCCTCGTCGGGGAGGAGTACAGATATCGATATTAAGAGCCCTTTATATCGAAATAAAGTGCTTCGTTGTGTGGACAGATGCATGGTTAATTTGGTTTAACGCTGCTAAATTCGAGATAAACTCGTAGGGTAGACCAGGCCTAAGTAACAGACTTAAAGGTGGCAATCTTGCAACAGTAAAGCTTCAAAAACAGCCTCCAACAAGAAACTGCTGAACTTGAATTGATATGCAAACTAAATGCCATCAATCTAGGCTTGAATAAAGACTAGGAATGGCTGAGCCATTACACACATTGAATCTATTTCCTCATGTTAAGTATCCTTACACCTTCTTGTCAAACTGTCTGAAATGGGTCATCTTGATTATCACTACAAAAGATTTTTTTCTCCTGCTGATAATATTTCATCTTAATTAATTAGCCTCTTAGAGTTGGTAGGGCTACTCCCACCTTTTCAACTTCTCTCTCTCTCTGTGTGTGTGTGTGTGTGTGTGTGTGCGCTTACTATATGTTCCATTCTATGCATCTGATGAAGTGGGCTGTAGCCCATGAAAGCTTATGCTCAAATAAATTTGTTAGTCTCTAAGGTGTCACAAGTACTCCTGTTCTTTTTGTGGATACAGACTAACATGGCTGCTACTCTGAAACCAGACATGCTGCTGTTTCCCTAGGCCATATCCTACCTTTATGCCCCATTTCGCTGGTTCTCCACACCCCATGCTTAACCCAGCTTTCCTTTGGTTTTCAGGCCTCTGGCTTCTCCCTTCTATGCTTAACTAATAAGTATTTGCTGTTCTTAGGCTCCAATGAAGTGTTTTTTCTAACCTTAGCTCAGTTTCTCCCCTCACAGGAGCTGAACCTGCTCTCTTTGGATTCTCCTATCTGTCTTCATGCCTGTTTAAGCCCTATTTCAAGCCTCCTCCCTTCATGGGACTTGATCTATTCCTTGCAAGTTTCTCCACAGGCAAATGCTGTTTCTGCTACTATTTCACCTCTCCGGAGTTCCCTCTGGTTCCTTATAAGGCCCATGTGCATAATGATCCTTGCCTATCTCCACTCTCTGGCAGAAGGCAATCAATCACAGGTGCAATAATTGGCTATGATACCACTGTCTGACAGGTGATGGGAGTAAGCTCCATTTCATGGTCCTTTGGAGACCATTGCCATGGCTATGGACTCAGCAGGCACTTAGCTGCTGTAATGTACATCAGGGCTGGAACTGCACAGGATAGGTAAACAGGAAGCTGTAACTGGATCTTAGGTGGCCATCCCTCCTTCTGTTGCAGGAAAGAAAATGGCCCAGTCACCATATCCTCGAAAAGAGATCAGGCTTTTAATTTGTTTTGTTTGTAACTTTACAAAAAATAAGCCTAACCACATAAGGCATTCAGATATAAATCTAATTGTATACTCCCTCCTTGCAGCTAAGTAAATATCAACCAAACATAATGCAAAAGAAACCTTTACTTTCCAAAGACTAACAGTCAATGGGATTTTCACATATGGAGAGCTTGTAGGATGAGGCATGAAGTACTTCAGTAAATGTCCATGATAAGCGTTATTCCTTTGACAGATTGCATCCTTCCAAAGCAGTAGTATTTCCTTGTGTTTGACAGATATTCAGCAATTCTAATGTGGATTTTCTGTTCTCATCTGTGACCGGGTGTTCACCCGACACAAGACCTGAAGGGGTTAAGATGGCTAGACAGGCCAATTAACTGCCCGGGCTGCACCTGGAGAGGAGTCAGGGAGCAGAGTTTACTTAAAGAGGAGGCTCCACTAGACAGGAGCTGAGAACAGAAAGGGGCTGCAGGAAAATAGGCTGTAGTCACTCCCTGGGAGAAGGGAGGAGCATTTGGGGCTATAGAGAGTAGCTTACAATTAGTCCCTGGAAGGAGGGAGTTTGGGCTGGCAAATCCAGAGAAGGGGGAGAGCTGGAAAGGCTCAGGGGAAAAGCAGAAAGGTATGGGACAGGGCAAACCACCTCTGCTGATGAGAGGGCCTCCGAGGTGGAATCTGGAGCAGAGGGTGGAACCAGGTTCCCCTACTAGCCATTGGGAAGTAGCACAGACCAGGCAATGGAGAGCTTACTGTCTGGGATGATTTGATACCCTTGAAGGGGGAAATATGCAGAGTGGCCTGGCTGGAGAGCTGAGTCATGAAGAGGAAGCAGGACCCTCTGGAGTGAGAGCGGTAGTGTGGAACAAGAGATATAGGCAGAGAGATGGAGTGCCACTGACGGAAAGGGCATTGGCCGCATGGAGTTAATCCTCAGAATGGCCAGGAGGAGATGCCGTCCAGTGGTGAGTTGAGCACCCTGTGATAACAACCAAAATGTTTGGTAATCATGATAGGGACTTTTCTTTTTTACAGTAAACATTGATGTTCCTGGAAATAAAGCAGCAGCAAAAGAGTAACACAAGCTTGTGGTTATAGTACACACTGATAGCAAGGACACAGGGCCTTTTCTGCTCCTACTGGAGTCAATGGCAAAGCTTTCAGTGATTGCAATGGTGGCTGGATCATGCTCATAAGGAGGTACATGAGGGAGAGGTCCTGGAAGCTAAATTTAGAAGTATTAGGGCCCAGGGCCTCTGTTGGCATTTTCTCTTAAATGCTTCTAGTTCCAACTGCAGGGCTAGCTAGTCAGGGTCAACTTCACAGCCCTCATGCATGGATGAGAAGCTAGCAGTATTGCCAGCCCCAAGTCTTCAAAATATCATGATATTGGTTTAAAAATAAGGCATCTGGGTTCTTTTAATTTGCTTACTGGTGTTACACCCCTTAGGACCATATTTTCAAGCTCTTCTGGGCAGCCATCTTGGCTGGACGCTCTTTTTAAATGAAAGCTGAGATTCTGATATCACATAATTACAGGGTCTGGGGCCTTAAGAAAGACTAAAATGTCATGACACTCTGCAACACCGATGTGTCACCCTGCTTCTCACCCCAAGGTGATGTCACTGGATGGTCTCAGTCTTCTAGCTGCAGCTGGCTCAACCCCCTGCCTCCTCAGGTGGATTTCCCCTGTCCTACACTAACTGCTGGTTTGGGGTAGTGGCGGGCAGGTGCTGAGCTAGCCTGGGAGCTCACCCTCTTGCCTGTCCAAAAAGAGACAAAGCAGCCCCTGAAGACAGGCTGTTGAAACTGCAGCTGTGACTTTCCTGCTGTTAGGAATCAGAGCCTGCAGCAGAACTAGTCTCCAGGCAGCCTCATCAGTACAGCTGGCCTGCATCAGCTGCCTGATTAGCCATGCCACCTGATTGGCTGCAGAGGCTAGCAGACTGGCTCTTAAGCCAGCAGCAGCAGCTCACTGGTTTCTCAATGGTCATGCCTGCTCCTGTGTTGCCTTGCTCCTGCCTTGCTCCCAGCCTTGTATCTGTCCTGCCCCTGCCTTGAATCCCTCCTTGCCTGATACCCTGCTCGCTCCAATTCCGGACCCCCAGTTTTGACCCTTGGCTCTGGCTCCTGACTATGGACTCCAGCTAGACCCTTGGCTCTGGTACCCAGTTTCTGCCTTCTTGGCTTTGGCTCCTGATGACTGACTATGGCTCTGACCCTGGCCGCTAGGCTAGACTGCCCTCATCCGAGTTGGCTGACACTGACCCAACTGATGGGGAAGGAAAGAGTGCTGAACACTTCATTAAGTAGTAGCCTCAAACTCCTCTCTGCTCCAGTTGGTGACTGAAAGCGTGGGGGTGAAGATATTCCCCTCCCCAACTTCTAAAGTTTTACCCATGCTAAGAAACAAAACAGTGTGAATAAATGGTCAATTTTTCAACATGGCATAACTGGAAAAACTCTGGAAATAACTACTTCACTAGGGCACTGGGGAAACTAGCTTGCTGTAATGGGAAGAAGGAGAAAGGGAAAATGCTTTATTTCCTTTCTTGTCTTAGGGAATCCTGAAACAGTAAACTTACCTTCTGTGATGAAGGATCCTTTCATATCGCCCAGGTCATGTCAAAGTGCACTAGTAGCTTCAGAGGAATCAGTTGACTGAAAAGTTTGCTGGAGAGAACTTTGCTGATGAGATGACGGGGAGAATGGGGACAGCATGACATCTGAAAAATCCTATGCAGGGTTTACAACCCAGAAGGATGGGTGGCCTGAAACAAGTAAGTTGGATGTAATTAGGATTGAGCATCCTTGAGGACCTTCTGTACAGGGACATCACTCAATAGCTTATTCCTTTTGGGGGGAGGGATAGGCGTGGATGTGTGTGCATATACACACAAAGTTGTAATTTTAGGGACTGAGGAGGTACCTCCACTCTGAATTAGACTTAACACCTTTAAGGCTAATGTTGCCTCCTCTCAAAATCTGGTCCTTTTTAAAGGTGATTACGCATAAAGCAGATTCCAGGCATGCCAGTAAGAAAGATACTTTCTGATTCCACCACATTAATACAGGACTTTCTTTTGCAAGAGGGTTGATAAGTTTTGTATACAAAACTGAAAATTTCTAAATGGACTCATTTGCCTCACATGACTGAATGCTGCGTATATGCTTCCTTCACTTTTGTTAACAAATAACGCCAAACCACTGAACGTTAGGAAGCATTCCCGTCCAATTTCTTAGAATTTTTTATTGTTCCCCTTTCTTAAGAAGGCTGCCGTTATAATCATATGTCAAGAATGATTCATATAATGCAAGATAAATCTGTGTGCGCTTGGTTTTCTGTATGTTCAGTTGTTCATAAGTTTACATGGCTTATTTTTGATTTAGCCTTTATTTTCTTCCTGGATATGTATGATTGTTTATTTACTTACAGTTTTGTAAATGGTACCTGTCACCTTAACACTTGGGCATCTTACATTTTTTTAAAAAATACACAAAATAGAGTTCTAAAAAGACTTCATAAAAACTTGTGTATCCTCTGCCTCTGCATGTTGTGCCACTAATTAAGGTCCTGGTCCTATGCTTATTGAAGTCTTTCTATTGTTTTCAATGGCGCCATTGATCCTGCTCTTACTCAAGTGACTATAACTTCTCCCCCTCCCCCTATTTTGACTTGAATAGGGGCAGGATTGGACTCATAGTTCACAAGTCAAGTCAAAGAATGACGAGACAGACGCATCTGATATTATGTGCCGAAGCTCACCAATACTGCATCTTTCCCAGTGCAGACTGTGGAGGGGTGAGTCCCTCTGTAGATGCACTAACACAATTGCACAATATTGTAAAGCTGTCTTTAAGCATTTCAGATATGTAATTATTTTACAAAACCTTAGTGTGAAATTTTCTCCTTGGTTTATCTTTAATGATATATTACAGATGTCTGCTTAAAATTTACTGTCACAAGGATCTGAACACTACATCAAGATTTCATTTAAGATCTTAAATCTGCTTTATGCCAAACATCTTAAACCTTTTAATATATATCTTAAAGCTATTAAACAGGTTCAAGAGGTATGCAACTTTATTTTCAAATATTTTAAATATCCTTCTCTGTCAAAATATATATATGGCTCCCTGCCAATGGATAATACACAATTACCGGTTATATCCAGGTCTCAGTAAAAGTATGGGGCGGGAAAGGGGCTGGCATCTCTTAACACAGTGGGGACATGGCTGGCAGATGGTGACCATTGTTGGTTTGTACTGGCTGGTGTGCAATTCAGTAAAATGTATGGTGTAGAATACAAGGCTTATGAGGATGGTAATACACTGACGTGAGACTTCTGATAATCATAAACATTCATTTGGGTCCAGACCATACCTGCTTGCTATACTCGTATGACTAGTCCAATTTGAAGTCAGTGGAACAGATTTGTTTTCATTTGCACCTGTCTAAATCCAGAATAAATCAGCTGAAGTTACTCTGGATTTACACTGGTATAAATGAGAGCTGAATCTGGCCTGCTGAATTTAATGGGACTATTCTTGTGAGTTGAGTAAGATTAAGCAATTATTCCAAGTGTGCTCTAGCACCATGAAGGTTGCTATTATATAACATAGCTGAAAAGACCTCAGACTATGAAGGCAGCCATCTGCTGCTGCTGATTTCTTAGCGTTTCCACTGACGGAGCTTAGGGAACATAGCTGAGGTGAATATAATTGTCTGAGATGGGCCCCAAGAGTGACTAACTGTTAGATAGTGGGCTGTGAGAAAATGGACATATGTTAAAGTGATATCAAGGGACATGCAGTGGGAGTTTTGAGAATGCTTTGCTTTGAAAAGACTCATAGTGGCAGTGTGTCATTAGGGAGGGGAAAACGTTAGTTTCCAGGTTCTGATGGGTTGAAATTCTTGTTATAGCTAACATTTTTAATTATGATAAAATGGCAAACTGTTTTGAAATACTAACTGTAACTCTTGGGGAAATACTTTGTTCTAAAATGGCTATTTTATTTTATCAGAACCTAGTAAAATACTTGTCATTTAGATAAAACTTCTTCTTTCTAACCAAATAAAACAAAGACCAATATATGGGGATAAGTTTTGTTATACAAAAGCAATAAAACCTCTGGATATCTAAAAACATTGCCGGAGGTCTGGATTTTAAGATTGCAGTTGAATTGCTTTATGTAAAAAAAGAAAGGTCTGATCTTGCCTCTTTTCCATAGGCATTATTTCACACTTGGGGGTCTTGTACATAAAATGAGTGGATTGGCTCAACGTAGCTAAAGCTATAACATTTACTTGAAAAATAACCTTACAACTTGGACTGCACTCCTGGGCAGGGGATGGAGCATACATAAGAAATCATGCCCATCACATATCTGCCTGGGATATATCTGAGTCAGTGGAAGCTAAGCCCACTAACTCCTGCACGCTCCCTGAGTAGGCAACTTCCTTAGTTCTGCTGGCCAATGCATAGTCAGTGCAGCTGAGGTGGGGCAAGGGCTGGTGTTACCTGGTGTTGGTATAGGCCTGTAGCCGATTGATACCACTATGGAGCAAGGGAGTAGTAAGGAGGGAATTGTGTCAGAGGCTCAGCACCTCTGAGATGGTGAAGCTTGTTGTGGGCTGCACCTGAAGGTCCACCCTAGCCCTTATAATTTTGTTGAGTCTCTTGGTAAACTGGCAAACCCTTGTTTTGCCAATGTCATTTAGGATTTAGAACCTGAGGTAGTCAGCTGGCACAATGCACAGTACTGAACAGCTTCAGGAATATTGCATGTTGCTTAGCTTTAGAAATTTTTTGCTGCCCAGATATTTGTTTTGGCAGCCAATGAGGACCTCCTGGGCAAAATAAAGACATTAGTGAACCAGGTTGCATTCAGTTTGAACATTTGCCTAAACAAATTTGTAATAACATGAATGAAGAGAACACATTTCAATATCTTTTTGAAATGGAGACTGGAGGATACCCTATGCCCTACGTCAGAGTCATGTCTCATGAAAAGATTGTGGAGTTGTCTCACTTTAAAAGGTTCATTCAGTCTGAAAGATTCTATTGGTTTAAGAGAGATTTCCCCTACTTAAAATGGGCAATGCCACTGAAGCTGGTCAGATCTCTCAAAACAGAAGAAACTTTGCAAGTGCAGTCACTGTATTTCTAATGTGGACCAACATGTTCTGATGTATTCTGACATGCACATGCATGGGGGCATGCATAGTGTAGATTTCCCCCCCCCCCAAAGACAGGCCTGTCTGAGATTACAACAGTTTGGAGAGCTTCTATTGGGATGACCAACAAGTGCCTGATGCCATGAGTGGACTTCAATCTCACATTTGATGAGAACAGAAAGTGATTCACTACAATCATTTTGCATCTTGGCTTCATAGGGAGTTTAGGGCACCCAGCAGGATGGGGCCATAATTCCTTTCTAATAAAGCAAATACAGTTGTCAGTTAAATGACAATCAAAGATGTGTTTTATTTTTTTAAAGTTGTGGTTTTTGTAAGGCAATAGTAATTGGATGGTCCTTGCTCTCCCACTGTTCTTTATCTGTGGCTAAACTGAGATTTCAGTCTCTGGAACTGGTTTTCTGACAACTTTTAAATAACTAATTTTACAGGGGGGAAAAAAGCATCCTTCTTATCTATACCTGGAATCCTTAACAATATGAAATGACTGAACAGCAGCAGATTAGGAAGCCAGTCTTATGTATGGATGAGCCATGGTATAGAGAGAAAATAACTATTGCCCCAGTGAATAACAACCATATTTAGGAATCTGCTAAACCAAAGACGTGTATCTTGCTTCTTTATACTCAGGCCCAGAGGATATTTACCACAGAACCAATCAGTATTTGTTGTGTTTAAATTTTATATTAAATTAATAAAATTATGTGGAGAGAATTAATAAATTTAATTCTATTGGTCTGATATCTGTTAAAGTCTTACTGTGTGCAAGACTCCCAATTAGTTCAATGGGAGTTAACTGTATAGACTGCAGTGTTGGATCCAATATACAGATATGTGAAAACATTAAAAAATCCTATTTCAAATAGTAAAATCAAAATATATAAAAATGTATTATGCATTTATTGGCAAACATATTGTTAGAACCTAATAAAATTAACTAAACCTGGCATAATCTCTTTTCTGCTGCCAAATATCATTCCCTAAGTGGATTTATTATCTAATGTTTTTGAACAGGCATATAAGTGACCTAAAAAGCGATTCCAGTACATAGACATAGAGAGTACTGTGGCACCTTTAAGACTAACAGATGTATTGGAGCATAAGCTTTCGTGGGTGAATGCCCACTTCGTCGGATGCAAGAC